>NC_057814.1:15917708-15925036 GCF_018294505.1 Triticum aestivum | reverse complement strand
GGGACCAAAGGCCTCTTCTCACCAGCGCAAAGGGCGGGAAGCAGAGGGCTTTGGTCCCGGTTGGTGGCACCAACCGGGACTAAAGGGGGGCATTGGTCCCGGTTGGTGCCACCAACCGGGACCAAAGGCCTTGCGCTGCCCGCGGCCAAAAGTTTAGTCCCACCTCGCTAGTTGAGAAGGGCTCGGAGTGGTTTATAAGCTCCACTGCGGCTGCCCTCTCGAGCTCCTCTCAAATGCAGGCTTACGGGCCTAATGTCACACTGTGCTGTCTGTTGGCCTATTGGGCCTTTTGCGGGCCTGAATCTTGGCCCAGGTTGGGTTTCTAGTCGTATTCAGGCCGTGGTGGCCCAATAGGTGGCAGTTTTTTAAATTTTTTGCATTATTTATTTTCTTTTGTTTTTTGCTTTCTTTTTTAATTCTTTTTCCTTTTAGGTCAGCAAAATTATAAACTGTCTGTTAGTGCCATTAGTTTTAGAAAACATATAAACTTTCTATTAGTGCCATTAGTTCTTTATGAAAATTCTTTTTGTTGTATTTAGTTTTTTTATTTTCTTTTTTGCTATATTTATTTTGTTTTATTTCTACTTACAACAAAAAACTTATTTATTTTATTTTATTTTGTTTCTAATTACTTATTTATTTTACTTTATGATAATTATTTCTGCTATTAAAGTTTCTATCAAAAAAAGTTCTTTATGAAAATTCTTTTTGCTTTTAATGATTAAAAATAAAAAAGAGGCGCAATGCGCGTTGATTTGCTTCAAGCCTTTCGGAATAGTGTAGACTGCACTACACATAGCTCGATGCAGTCTACCTTATTCCTCAAGGCTTGAAGCTAAGCAACGTGAGCATTGCGCCTCTTCTTCATCGTCTCTGCACTCAGGGCTTATAAACCGCTACTAGTGCCTCTCAGCTAGCGAGGTGGGACTAAAAAACTGCTTAGCTAGTAAGAAACTCTAGTACCGGTTCGTGCCACGAACAGGTACTAAAGGTGCTCGTGGGGCCACAGCCTCATTAGTACCGGTTCGTGGCACCAACATGGACCAAAGGGTGGAATTGGTCCCGGTTCGTGCCACCAATGGCATGTTACAAAACGGACAATCTCTTTCAAAGTATCAGGATTTCATCCGGAAACTCGTCTGTTACAAAGGGATTTCATTTTTTTAAATTTATTTGAACTCCTGACTTTGTGTGTGTTCAAAATGCACCATTCAAAGCCACATCATCATTTTTCAATCCTTTCTGACTTTATTTGTTATTTTTCATGCATTTACTAATTATTTTGAGCTATAAGACCCTAAAATTGAAAAGCATTTCAAATGAACTCTAAAAAGGTTGAAAGTTGGCATGATATCATCATTTCATCCACATATCATGTGCAAGAAAGTTGAGAGGGTTACGGCATAAACTGGATGCACTTCGTGTACAAAACGGACAATCTCTTCCAAACGCATTTTATTTTTATTTATTTTACTGCTGCTATTTTTATTTATTTTACTGCTGCTATTTTTACTTAATTTATTAAGGTTTATTTATTGTAGTTACTATAGTTTATTTTATTAAGGTTTATTTAGTTTTATTTATTTTATTAAGGTTTATTTATTTTATAAATATAAAAAATGAAAATAGATGCGCTTATAGAGAAAATTCAACCTAAATTCATAATAAATTTCTATGAAATTTACTGTGAATTTAGGTCAAATTCCCTGTATAAGGGCATCTATTTTCACTTTAAAAGGCAGAGAGGGACGGGCTTATAAACTGGTGTGAGCCCCCTTCGATTGGCGAGGTGGGACTAAACACTGGCCGCAACTAGGACCAGCCCTTTAGTCCCGGTTTGTGGTATGAACCGGGACTAAAGGATGGTGGGCCAGGAGCGTGGCCCATTGGTCCCGGTTTGTACCACCAACCGGGACCAAAGGGTCCATACGAACCGGGACCAATGCCCACGAGGCCCCGGCCGGCCCCCTGGGCTCACGAACCGGGACCAATGCTCACATTAGTCCCGGTTCGTGACTGAACCGGGGCTAATGTGAAAACTGCCCTGTGACCTAAGCCCTGTTTTCTACTAGTGTATGAGAAGGTATTACTGTCTACGTTCCGTCAAACCGCAGTGAGGGCGGACACATGCCATGTTGTTTGCCAAGTGCATGTCAAAAGACACTATAGGGTTGCTTGTTTTCACACTCAGCTTAGGTTGGCTTTGCTGGGTACATAAAGTTTGCTGAGTGTTTGTGATTGATACTCGGTTTAGGTAGATGTTTGCCGAGTGCTCGACAGAATATACTCAGCAAACTGCCTCACACTCGGCTTAGAATTTTCTTTGCAATAGTGAACAGAGCACTTTCTGGCCCAGAATCAGTTGCAACGCCACAAGAGCAGCCGAGAGTGCACACCCAACCTGCTCCAAGACTTCCTTTGATAGGGTTGAAACATGGCCGATAACTTGCGGGACCTGGGCAAGCTAGCCACAACATGTAGCCCCTGTTAGGCACTGTCTGCGTACCTAACATGGGCTACGGGCTTCATGGACCTGGTGCCCCTCAAATCGTGGAAAGCAGCTCTGCCTTCAGCTTCCATAGAGAGGACAAAAAAGGGAACAAAAGCTGCTGCGGGTGAGGTTCCAAGAGATTATATTCGATTTGGTCACACAAGGAGGAAGGCCTGAGTGCCGACAAGCTAGGCGATCGACGATGCGATCTAGTCAGTGTATTGCCATCTGGAACTAAATGGTTAAGGCTTGGTGGTTAACTATACACGTACACCAATAATGGCGTACGTGCTTGGTAGTGATGTGCTTGGTCGGTGGAGCTTGCTAGATAGATAGACTATAAAAAGGCCAGATCCCCACAAGGGCGATGGTGTCATCCCATATGGGGCGGTGGAGGATCCTATATAGATAGACTATAAAAAAGGCCAGATCCCTGGAAGGGGTGAAACCATCCTCCACATACCAGTACCATAGCACACGCTCAAAGCAAAGCACCCACCACCTTGAGCCTCTCAGTATCAAACCTCTAGCTAGCTAGCTAACCATGAAGCCATCCCGCGCAATGGTTCTTGTGCTGGCGCTAGTGACCGCGCTTGTGCTGGTGCCGGTGGCAGAGGCATCGGCCTGCGACCCCGATCCGATCGGACCTTTCTGTAGACAAGGGATCATCGATGGTCTTACCGGCGGTCCAGATTTTATCAAGCCGTGTTGCACAAATTTATCACCAGGCTACATCATGTGCCTGTGTGAGATCCGTCAGCGGATCTCATCGAGGGCGCCGGACCATATCTTCTGCCCCAATATCTCATGCTGATACCAGCGGCACGATATGTCCTCGTCCCCGGGAGCCAACTCGGTATAGAGTCGTTCTAGCTGGAATAATTAGCAACATCTTTCGAGCGATTCATGGACTTGATGCTTAGTCCAAGGTCGGTTATGTTTGTTTTATGTCCACCTCTATAATTATCCCTACTTTTCTCATACTAAATCGTATTATCTTGTATCGTGTTGTTTGCTCTTACTCACTCCTGCAAGCTCAAATTGTTCAACAATCTTATATTAAATAATGATGCACGCGTGTGTGTTCCTTCGTTATTTTGTTCTTCTCTTCTTGACAGGCCATGCATGCTTGCAACTTCTTCTGGTAGTGTGTGTTTCCATGTATGCAGATCATATTGTAAGCAACTAACTCAAGGCATAAGAACTCACAAGTTAGTGCGGAATCGCACGCTGTTCTGAGCTAAATCGAACCGCTCATATATGGGTTGGTTCCGTATTTCAATGATATTTTTAAGTTAATAAGTGTGCTGGATCAATAAAAACGCATGAAAACAAGAAGATACAACACATCCTTGAAGGCAAAATCTTTAGTTGGAATGCCACTAGATAAAACCCTAAAAGTATTGGCTGCATGCATCAATTGATGCAGAGGCCGGGGGTTTAACCTTCTTTTTTTTAAAAAAAACCCTAAAAGTATTTATTTCTGTACTCTCAAAAGCATCTACTTTGACCAACCTTCCTATAAAAATTGATGAAGAGAAAAATCATTCACATCCCCGTTATTGACTTCTACTCACAGATGACAGAAAAATGCATCCCCCTTCACGATAGACATGCCAATACTTGAATAGTACAGGAGGCTATTCTTTTTAGGGAACTTCACCGGACATTTTTTATTAACGGTGATGCTCATAGGGATTATTACAGAATTATGCAACACTCCAAACCAAACATTGCGGCTTACATCAAGACAAATAGCAAATTTCGCTAAAAATATGTGTTTCATTGTTATACCCTAAAGCATGGCACCTTCCATTGTTTTTTTTAACAAAGTACAGACTAAAGTGCTCATACATACGCGCATACACTCACCCATATGAACGCACATGCGCACACCCTATCCTTATGAGCACCTCCGACAGACTAAACCGGCATATGGTCTTGAGATTTTACGAAGTCACCGTAGCCGCCTCGTAGTCGACGGGAACGTCTCCTCCAACTGAACGCGCACTGCCGGAAATCGTGAAATAAATCCAATATAAATGCAAGCACCAGGATTTGAACCCTGGTAGACTGGGAAAACCACTGTGCCCCTAATCATCCACCACAGGATGGTTCATGGCATCTCCCATTGTTAGTCTTGCCACGAGCTTACTGACACCAACAACCAACAAAGTAGAGCACCATGTAATAAACTGATTTGAACTTTTACAAACTTTGGAAAAACTTTTATCAATTTAACACATAAAGAATCATTTTAATGAAGAAGTACATTGCTCTTCTGGGTTCCGGCCTCTGAACCAAATTATAGAAACATCTTACTAGGAATTTGGTGTGGAGCAAATTAAAAGGAGATGACTAGAAAGCATCTTTCACTGTAAAACCATGCATAATTAATTAATTTCTGGAAGAGGATTCAACCAATCATCATAACAGCAATGAGACATGCTCACCGGTATTAGAAACTCTCTACTGCTGAGATGATCGTGACTAGTTGTTGTTAAGTTGTTTCAACGTACATGTTTAAAGAGTCGGCACTAAATGTAATCTTTACTAAAAAGGCATACACAGTATCAGGTAGTTCACCATTGGTTCATTCGAACTCTTTAACTTTCACTGGCGCTATAGGGAAAATGAGTGCCTATTTATATGTATATTATGAGCATTGGTTATTTTGTCTAACGTGAATTGCGAAGCTACAAATTTTATTAATGGAGTGCAACTTAGTCGACTAAAATAATTTTCTCTCACACGACTTAGAAATACTCCTTATTGTGAGGTTGTTTACACATGACTGGTTCACTAATTTCTTTCTGTGGCCAGGACCCCCCTTTTCGAAAAAAAAACTAATTTCTTTGTGTAGCAACACCCGATCAGTGGAGCCTTTTTGGGAGTCACTTAGTGGTACGTACGTGCACCAAAGTTTGTTTTCCGTGCACCATCCTGACCCATTGCCACACGTGGTGGTCGGTTTGTCACCAACGGCGGCCAGGTTCCTCCTGCAACCCTACAATGCCAAGCACGCAAGTTACCCGCCACACCAACAGCCGCAGGCATACTCTCTAGGACTACTCCAATAAGGTCTGCCCCCGTACAACGCACACTAGCGCAGTCTCTGCAGGATGTGCCTCTTCGAGCTCTTCTGTGATTCCTGCCGCCTCAGCTACGAGCACATCCAACGTGACGAGGCGCGGGCCCTTCTCTGCAGCCTGCATGCAGCGGCGAGTTTTGGCGGGTGGCCGCGAATCTGGCATGGTTGTAGTCAGGGAGCACCTGTTCACAATCGACCAGGGCATGGTCTCGCGCATGGTGCTACTTCGGAGTTTGTTGGATCTTCACAAATGGGCAATCCATATTGTTTGTTTCTTCAAGCCTCCTAGTCCCCAAAAAAAAAAATATATATATATATATATATAGTGATTTGTGAGAAAGAGAGGCACACGACACAGAAGTGATCGATCCAAAATGCTATACTAAACTTAGGCTAGGACTACTTATATTGTGGTGCATGTCTTGTATATGTTGGCCTAGGCCATATGAGGACGAATACATATTTATAGAAGCACATGCACTCCGATGCCTCCTACTACTTTCCGAGGCCCAAATCTGCTAATAGGACCTCCCAGACTTCTGACCGAGCTAGTTGACATAAAAATATGTTAATTACGAGGACATGTACAATTAGACTTGTCTGATGTGATGCAGTGAATCTAAGATTTTGAAAGCTAAGAGCATCTCCAGCCGTTGGCCTCCCAGGCGGCGATTTTATGCGCCAGCCGGCGCTAAAATCGGCGCGGGGGCGAGCGGGTTCGCAGCCGCTCGCCCCAGGGTCGCCCCAGACGCTTTTTTTAATTTTAAAAAATATGAATTCGGCAAAGTTCGGCTAAAATTAGGCAAACTTGACATTAATATTCAACATGTTCGGCGTTGTACATAAATTATTAAAAAAAGGCATCTACGGGGCGAAGAAGTCGATCAGCGAGGCGAAGTCGCCGACATCGCCGCCGTCCTCGTCGTCGTCGCCGGACTTCTCCTCCTTGATGGCGCGGCCGCCCGTGTTGGACCCCTGCCCGGCATCTCCATGGCGGGCCGGCGGTGGCGGCGCGTCGTCGTCGTCATCGCTGTCGTCGAGGACGACGATGCCCCCCTCGTCCCGGCCACGGCGACGAGCTGCGAAGTGCGCTAAGGCGGCGCACTGGCGCTCCCTCTCCGTCTGCAGCCAGTCGTCGTGCGCCCATTTGAGGGCCACTTCGTCGTCAAGCGCTTCCTCCTTGGCGGCGGGGAGCTCCGGCTCCGGCTTGACGGCGACGAGCCCCAGCTCCGTCTTCGGCTTGACGAAACGCGGAGGAGCCGAGGAGGAGGCACGCCAGCCGCCCTCGTTGATGACGATGCCGGCGCTGCGGATGCGTCGGCCGAGTGGTGTCTCCGCGACGGGCTCTGCCTTGATACCGAGGAGCGCCGGCGAGCCGGAAGAGTGGGAGGAGGAGCGGGAGGAGGATGAAGAGTGGGAGGAGGAGGAGCCGCCGAAACTCCTGGGCACCCACGGCGCGGCGCTCCGGCAAGGGACCGGCACGGCCGCCGCCGCGGCGGGGTACGCCAGCGGCGGGTTGTTGCCGCCCTCGAGGTGCGCTATCACCTCGTGCAGGGTTCGGCCAGGGACACCCCACCAAACGCGGCGCCCGTCGCTGTTCTTCACGCCGCCGACCACCGGCGCCCCGTTCGTGGACGCCAGCCGATGTGCCTGCCGACGCTGGAAGTAGTCCGCCCACGCGGCGTTGTTGTCGGCGGCGTACTGGGGCAGGGCGCGCTGCTCCTCCGACAAGGACGACCGCACGCG
>NC_057814.1:15911892-15917293 GCF_018294505.1 Triticum aestivum | reverse complement strand
CACTCCTGGAGAGAGCGGCGGCCGAAGCCGTTGGCCACTGCGGCGTCGCCGGGGAAGCGTTCCGCCATGGAGAGAAGGAGGGGAAGGGGAAAGCGGCAGTGCTCGGCGGCGGAAGGGAGGGATGGCGGCTGGTTTGGGCTCGGCGAACTGGGTGGCCAGCGGCGAGGGAAGCCTCTAGTTTTTTTTGCCCCAGGCGCCGTGTGAACGCGTGCCGGAAGGGGAGGCGTCGCCGCGCCAGGCAGCCCGTGACGCGCCGCCCGTGAGGAATCAATGGCAAGGCTGACCGGCGACAGCCTTGCCATTGATTCCCCCGCGGGGAATCGAGGCGTTCTGGGGAACACGAGGCGCGTGCCGCTGACTCGGCGGGCCCGCCGCGTTTTCACGCCAAAACCCCTTGCCCCGGTACCCCCGAGCGCGCCCCAGCGCGCCGGGTTCAGCCTGGGGCCGCCGGCGCCAATTTCGGCCCAAGCCGGCGAAAAACGGGTTCCTAGAAACATGACTGGGCCGATTTTTGGGCGCCGGCGCGGCAAAAACGCCTGGGGAGAGCCTGTTGGGGCCGCGGCTGGAGATGCTCTAATCTCGAGTGGGTTTGGGGCTATTGCGTTGCAAGTATGACCTTAAAATGCCAAGTACGAGCCCAGCACTTCCTGGAAGATGTAAAGAGTAGCATTCTTCGAATTAGATGTAGTAATTTAATGATTTTAAAATAAGAAAGTACACTATTACACATATGTTTCAATCGTAGTTATTTGGGACTTTTGGCCGATGATCCAGCGGAAATTTTGAGCCCAAGAACGACAAGGCGGTCGTTGGGTTTTCAGGCTTAGGCCATCAGGCCATACTGCACATGCCCTGGCATATTCCCATCAGCAGAAGAAGCTCAAACAAAGTGTCATCCGTAAAAGGAAAAAAAGGACCAAATTATATTGGATATTATGTAATGTGACCCAGCCTTGGTGGAGCAGTGCATGCCTTGACAATTTTCTCATCACTAGCACATATGCCCGTGCGTTGCAACGGAAGAGATATTTTATTTACGACAAGCAACGGAAAAGATAATGGATTGTGTCAAAAAAAACGGTCTCCACAACAGTAGGCGAGAGAGCAAGGAGTTGCGGTCTTCTCACTGGACATGTTTGGCTCGTGAAATCTTGATAGTGGTGGGGTTGGTAGGCATGGTGACGAGCACCCAACTCGTTCTTTTTTCTTTTGCATGCCTCCTCATTTGGTGGATGTGTGACGACCATCGGGACACGGTTGCATCAACCACTCTCCTACGACGGTGTAACCGGATGGATTACTAATTGCAGCGCATAAATCCTCTTACACAAGCATAATCAGGCATGAATGTCCCTTTATTACGAAGGTTTATTCTCTTTGATTATTTTAGCACCTATGTTAAAAAAATTGAAAGCCCGGACAGTTAAAAAATGTGAACATATTTTTTTGAAAATTCCATATAATTAAAAAACAAAAAAAATAGAAACGGGAATAGTTATTTAAATTCTAAAAAATTTGTTGAAACCATGAACCTTTTATAAAAACAAAAAATTATTAATTTTTTTAAAAGGGAGACATTCAGAAAAAAAAATTAAAATGTATTCTTAGACGCAAACATTATTTTGTTTTTGTGAACTTGTCAATAAAATAGGTATTTTTTTTGAATATGGAACATTTTATAAAATATTAACTTTATAAAAAAATCTCGAAAAATTCTAAAACAGAATCTTTTTTAAATGGCAACATTTTTTAAATGTTGAGGAAATTCCGAAACCAGTTTTTTAAAGTTTCTAATATTTTTAAAACAAGAATAAAATTTTGTAATGCTGATTTTTTGAATATTTGAACAAAAAATTAAATTGTGAATATATTTTGTATATTTTTATTTCACGGCACAATAAAAAAAGTGAAAAGGAAAACGAAACACAGGTATAAAAATTTAGTTGAAATGGGCCGGCCCAGTCTTGGGCGACCTGTGAGTTCCTTGAACTATTTGTCGCCATGTGCGACAAATAAGGTCTTTTTGACGCCTGGGCAGGATAATTACTGGGTTGGCTTTGTTGGGCTGGGGTGCACCCGGCCCAATTGCGGTATTCTGGCGAAACTTTTTGTCTTTTCTAGTAGATGCACAAAAATTTAGTACCACCTCGGATAGAAAAAATATTTTTGACGGTGAACGGATGAAAATATTGAAAAAACGCACCTTGCTTTATCAGTAGGTATAGATAAGGCCATGGCCTCTAGAACTGGTGCCACTTCTAGGAGTACCTAGTATCCGGACAAAGTATCATATGCTAGGTGGCTAGTGACAAGAGTATTTGTTGAATTGCATACTTCCAAATGTCTATGTGGGTAATTAGTGTTTCCACATTCTTCCGAATTAATGAAAGAGCAACTTATAAGTGAATGAATGTCAGGATCCTTGTCTAATTAAAAAATGTTAGGTCCACTTCCAGCGCCCTCTCGCGTCCCTCTCGCGTCGCCTCCCCCGCGGGCGACTCGGGAGGGCTCAGCCGCCGCTGCCGCCTAGTCCCTCCAGCGCCCCTCTCCCCCTCCGCCGCTGCCGATGGTCGGCGCCGGGCAAAGCCCGTGCGTGCGACAGCGGCGGTGGAGGGTCTCTCCTCCCGTTCCTGGATCCGCGGCGGCGCGGCGTCCTGATCCGCGGGGTGCTGCCCTCCCGACGGTTGCGGATCCCGGAGGCGGCGGACTCACAGCGGTGCACGGGTGCCCAGATCCATGGGTGTGGGACTCCCGGCAGCGCGCGGGCTCCCTGCGGCAGCGGAATAGGTCGACGGCGGGCTTGGGCGATGGCGTCGGCCACGCGGTGCCGGATCTCGTCGCTCGTGGCGGATCTCGCCACTCCGGCCTTCGTGAAGGAATCTGGACTGGGGGCGGCGGCCCCGCTAGGCATGGCAACGGCGCCCTCGGCTGGCGACGTTCGCGGGGGGTGGATGGACGGCGTCTTGACCGCGTGGGCGGTGAGTCACCGGTGGATCTCCTCCGCGCTGCAGGCTCTCTCCCACTGGACTTGGCGGCTTATGATCGCGGTCGTCGGCCTCGGTGCGCTCGCGGGGCTGGTAGAGGTGACATCGGACCGGAGAAAACTCTGGATGACTCGTTCATCCCGACGGTGGCGACGACCAGGGTCGCCGTTCTCCTCCTTGCAGGCGCCGTCGAGGTCCCTGCCCTCCACCCCGACCCCATGCCTGGGTGAAAACCCTAAATCTCCTTATATTGGGCGGCGGCGACACTGCGTGTGTCGTACCCTTCTTGGAGGTGCCGCCTGGGGCGTTTGGGTGCTCGGTTTGAGGAAATGCAGGCGGAGGGGATGGGACCAGTGGCAACAGGTGGCGTTTCACGTCGGAGGAGCGGCGTGGCATCTGGCACGTCGACAACGGCAGGTCTCAGCGGCATGGAGCTGCGGGGTCTCGCCGGTGGGCGTGTGATGATGGACGAACACAGGATGGTGGCGTTGTCTGGCGTCGTGGTGGCGTCGACGGCAGCTAGACCGGGCAAGATAGATGCAGCAGTACAGCACTGAAGATGGATTGGTGGTAGGTGGTTGCGGCGGCCTCATACCCGGCAGGCGTCCTGGTTGAGGAGTGCGCTGGACTGGTGGGTGCCCCATTCCCGGTAGGCGTCCTGGTTGGGACCTCAGGTCTTAGATGTTAGGTTTGGCAGCGAGGTCTGTTTGGTATTAGGCCCAGACTATCAGCATCCCTACATCAACTGGATAGGAGTAGCAACAGATGTTGCCTAGACGGTGGCTTTAGTCTTACTGTTGTATGACTTTGTAAGGTCTTGTGTGAATAATTAATAAAGTGGCTGTATGCATCATTCAGATGCAGAGGCCGGGGGTCCTCCTCCTTTTCTGAAAAAAAATTAAAGAATATTTCGTTCATGATATTGGTTGGTTTTCATGGACACAGAAAACAATTGCCTATATAAAATCGAGAAACATTCATGTGCTTTTTATGCAATCAAGATTCAAGGCCTTTCACTTGTTCCACATCAGATCATGTTTAGCGTATACATGAACATTGATCAAATAACTGGATGTACTGCAGTACCATCGGTTCATGTGCAGACCTTGGCACTATAGCAGGCTATGACAAATGCAAAATCATGTTGAGTAAAGCATCTATACTTATGCATGTTAGTTACACTAGCACATACACATGCAATGAATTAATTCACTGAGGATGCCAACTTCTATCCTATGCTTTTGATTGTGGACTGAACAGGATCACATTAACATATCTGAACTGAAAATATATACTTAAGCTCTGGTTCCTGAGAGTATAGACCGGGTCTGGTTACTTTCTGAATGAGTGATTTGCTTACTTTTTTATTGAATAAAGTATACAACAAAAATAAGAAGAAAAAAACTAAATCGAACCATGCTCATTGCCAGGGAGGGTGCGATGGTAGTCAGGCTGATGCAAGATTAGTATCTCCTTAACTGATAATAGGGAAATGGGTTGTTCTGAAACTCTTATACTAGGACATTCAATACTTATTTAAATTTTCTATGAGATATATAGGATACCAAGTAGTGCTCTGTTTTCCACTGTGCAGATTATAACCAGGCCACAAGTAGGCCGATAATGACTAGTAAGATACTTCTGCATCTGACTATAAAGTAGGATACTACTATCAAGTATAAATTCCTTAATCAAGTAGTAATTGTTTCATTAATTATTTGACCTTATAAGCCAGCAGTAGCTAAGTTAGCTACCATGAGAGGCAAAAAAATTTGGATCAACAGATCATGTTCCTGAATTGAAATAAGCTTTGAAGGACTAACTGAGAACATTATCAAATACAAGCAGTGGCGAGGTGAAGGCCCACCGTGGGTACAGTAACTCGGCAATCTGGAGAGAGAGAGAGAGAGCACGTAAGATGTAACTATATCGAGAGATTGAGTTTTTGGGGGAGATTGTAAAATGTTGACGTTTTAGAAAATATTTAAGGCAGGCCGCTTAAATTTTGACTGTCATGGATAGTCAGGTTCCGAGGTTGCTTGTTGTACAGTTAGCTTATTTTTTAGGGGGAGGGGGGAGCAATGGTAAGCGGCTATAAAAGCCTTTCTACACCACTGAGCTATTTCTGGTAAACACCCCATGCCATAGTCAATTGCCTACACATTTTTTCTTGCAAAAAAAATAGAGCCACACAGATTGAATAAGTAGGAGTTCTGGCACCACTGAGCCATTTCTGGTAAAGGGGAGCAATGGTAAGCGGCTGTAAAAGCCTTTCTACACCACTGAGCCATTTCTGGTAAACACCCCATGCCATAGTCAATTGCCTACATATTTTTTCTTGCAAAAAAAATAGAAGCCACACAGATTGAATAAGTACACGTGATTGGAGTTCTGGCACCACTGAGCCATTTCTGGTA
>NC_057814.1:15910532-15911446 GCF_018294505.1 Triticum aestivum | reverse complement strand
CCCCATGCCATAGTCAATTGCCTACACATTTTTTCTTGCAAAAAAAATAGAAGCCACACAGATTGAATAAGTACACGTGATTGGAGTTCTGGCACCACTGAGCCATTTCTGGTAAAGGGGAGCAATGGTAAGCGGCTGTAAAAGCCTTTCTACACCACTGAGCCATTTCTGATAAACACCCCATGCCATGGTCAATTGCCTACACATTTTTTCTTGCAAAAAAATAGAAGCCACACAGATTGAATAAGTACACGTGATTGGAGTTCTGGCACCACCACCACTACCATGCAACCATATCCATTTGTGCACTCGCTGCTGCCACAAGTGGTGGTCAGTTTGCCGCCAGCGACGGCCAGGTTCCTCCCGCAGACATACAACGCCGCACTTCCTAACCGCCCCGGCACAGCCAACTTCTGGCACATTGCATAGGACTACTCCGATATTCTCTGCCCCCCCCTACAACGCATACCGCAGCCGCCTCTACAGGGTCTGCCTCACCGTACTCTTCTGTGAAGCTTACCTCCTCAACAACAAGCACGTCTGCTGCGACGAGGTGTGGTTGCTTCTCTACAGTATTTCTGAGGCGTCCCGTCACTATTAGGGGCTTTTACCCCGGTTTGTAAGGGCCTTTTGTCCCCGTTTTCGAACCAGGACTAAAGGGTCGTTATTAAAGCCCTAACCCTTTAGTCACGGTTCTTACACGAACCGGGACAGAAGGTCCTCCACGTGGCCGCTGCTGCCAGCCCAGGCAGGGGGACCTTTGGTCCCGGTTGGTGCAACCAACCGGGACCAATAGGTAGGGCCTTTTGTCCCGGTTGGTGCCATCGACCGGGACCAATAGGCAGGGCCTTTTGTCCCGGTTGGTGTCACCAACCGGGACCAATAGGCATCCACGCGTCAGCATTTCAGGGGCT
>NC_057814.1:15904086-15909002 GCF_018294505.1 Triticum aestivum | reverse complement strand
GTAATAAAATAAAATTGTGAATATTATTGCTTACGCACTTCATATTGTTCGTCAGAGTAGCCCCGCTCACAGGTCGTGTGGCGGATAGACTCGCAAACGTAGTATCCACAGAAATCATTCCCTTGTTCCTGCCACAACCACTTTACAAGAAATAGAGGTCAATCTAACTGATAAGCAAGCATGCTAAATGGTATTGATGAAACTAGCGCTTGAATCACTAGGAGATGTGCGGAACATGCTACTATAGTACTTACTTTCGGGTGTCTAAATTGCAGCTTCTTTGGCAGCCCCGGAGCTTTTGTGGTGAATTTTCTCCAAACCCTGCCAGACAAAGAAAACAATTACTTGATATCAGAAAATGAACAAAGTTGCTGATATGGTGGATAATGATCGATTTAACTTACTTCTCGAGCATTTGAGTCATGTCCGCATAGTCCTGGGGATCTTTTCGTCTCGAGTCTAAGACGGTTACTACTCCCTGCTCAAGCGTAATCTCTAGGAGAATATAGTGGAAGCTGCGCATGCATGCATAAGTCATCAATTACATTACCATAACCTGGACTAATAAGGGAAACCGAATATGCACAAGACAGTAACACTCACTTGAAGTTGTAAGGAAAGAGTATTATATCTTTTTTTGATTTAATACCAACGATCGTAGCAAGTTGGCCTCGGCTTCTTTGGCATGTTTTTCAACCGTATATGCATCTATGAGATTTGTGTTAATGAACCCAATATCACCGATTTGTCTTTTCTTCAATTCGGCGATCTTCAATCTGCATAATATAGTGAGGATAATTATAAATACATGCAATGAAAGAGCTGACCTATATAGAGAGACTTAATGACAGAAGTAGTACTACTTACAGACAGTAGCAAGTGATCGTTGATTTATCGAGGGCCTTTTGATTGAAAAACTGGAAGAACTCCTCAAATGGAACATTCAGCAGTTCAATTCCAACGAGGTCATGCTCCGGTTTAACTCTCAGCGTCAAAGTATTCATCCCATCAGACTCTCTGCAGGTTTTCATGTACCAATCATGTAATCTTCGCATCATCGTTGTTAGAGATCTTTCATCTTTGACGAGAGGCTTCCCGTAATGGTATTTGTGTTCGTCCACCTCCATGATTTCATAATGTACATCTCGGGCAGGTAATCTCCAAGATTGCTATAACCGGCCACCATCCTCGGATCATTAGTGACGATGTCTTTAGACACCTTGAGTGGGGGGCACGATTGGTTCGCTTGTTCGCCGAGCTGGGCAGTTTTTTCCCAGCTCATCGTTCTTTTAACCTTTGATCACTGACAGTACTTCCCGACCGCTCCGCTTCGACAAATGTCTTTGCAATAATGCGCTCATAGTTGCCTTTCGGCGGAGACTTTGGTGGTTTTGTCAGGGCATCCAGAGTGCGCTTCGCTTTCACCGGATCTACCATCTCCTCCGGAGGTGGATTTTTCTTTGCTTTCACCCCTTCAAAGAAGTTCTTCACTTCGGCTCGCACGATCTGCGCGTTCTCCTCCTCGGTCCTCTCGTATGGTAACTTCTCTGGAGTCTTCAGAGAAGGACCGAATCTGTATTGCCTCCCGCCTCTGGCAGCTGTACTGCTAGACGCCAGCAGAGCAGACGGAGCGGCTGCGGCTGTCTTCTTTCCTTGCTTACGAGGCGGAGGAGAAGGACTACGACGCGCCGGAGCAGCCGGAGCGGCGGCGGGTCTCTTCCGCCCTTGCTGACGAGGCGGAGAAGGAGGAGGCTGGCTGCTCTGGCACGCCGGCGCAGGCGGAGAAGGAGGCGGAGTGCCGCCACGCGCCGGAGAAGGAGGCTGAGTGCCCTGACCACTCGCCGGAGGAGGAGGCGGAGTGCCGCCACGCGCCGAAGAAGGAGGCTGAGTGCCCTGATCACTCGCCGAAGGAAGAGGCGGCGGCGGAGTGCCCTTACTCGCCGGAGGCGTCCAGTTCGGAAGGTTAATGAGCTCCTTCCGCCATAGGCACGGAGTCTTCAGAGCTAAACCCAGCCGAGTCTCCCCTTCACCGGTAGGGTGGTCAAGCTGGAGGTCCTCAAATCCCTCCGTTATTTCATCCACCATCACCCTAGCATATCCTTCTGGAATCGGCCGGCAGTGGTAGGTTGCGCCGGGTTCAGGAGGTAAAACAGAGCCAACAGCCGCCTTGACTTTGAAGTTCTGCCATTCCGCCATAAGGTGGCAATGTTGAGACTCCGTGATAGCATCCACGGGGTAGCTAGCAGGAGCCGTCAAGACATGCTCCGGCTGAAGCAGCTCGGTGGAAGCCACGCTGCTTCTCCGCTGAGATGGCGGGGTAGCTTCGGGGGTAGTTTCGGCATGTCGATTGCCGTCTCGTTCCTCTAGCGCTTGAACCCTTTCGTGCAGCTTCTGAATTTGGGTCTGCTCCATTTTTTCCTCCTCTCCTGGCTTTTGTAACCGCCTGCGTCCGGAAAACCAGCCTTCCACGGAACGGAGCCTGGCGTGCCTCGTGTCCGTCCAGGGTGCTCAGGATTCCCGAGGGCCATTGTGAGCTCGTCGTTCTCTCTGTCTGGAACGAACGTCCCTTCCTGCGCTGCATCGATATATTGCTGAATCTTCTTGACTGGTATTCTCAAAAGCTCGTTCGTCCAAACGCACCTCCCTGATACAGGGTCCAAGGTTCCGCCAGCCCCGAAGAACCAAGTCCGGCAACGGGCTGTCCAGTTCATTGTCTGTGGTTCGATCCCTTTTTCAAGCAGATCATTCTCAGCCTTGGCCCACTTAGGCCGGGCTTTGAGGTAGCCACCTGACCCCGTGCGATGGTGAAGCTTCTTCTTCGCAGCATTCATCTTGTTTGTTGCTGACATCTTCTTACTCTTTTTCGATGTCCATTGGGCCACAAATGTGGGCCAGTGATCTCTGATCTTCTCATACCGGCCGATGAATTCTGGTGTCTCTTCTTTGTCGACAAACGTTTTCAGCTCATTCTTCCACCTCCTGAATAGGTCTGCCATCTTCTTAAGAGCATGAGACTTGATTAATTGCTCTTTAACTGGCTTCTCCGGATCCTCCTCTGGCGGTAGGGTGAAATTTGCCTTCAGCTCAGTCCAAAGATCATCTTTCTGCATATCATTAACATAAGACACCTCAGGGTCTTCCTTCTTAGGCTTATACCATTGGTGGATGCTGATCGGGATCTTGTCCCTAACTAGAACCCCGCACTGAGCAGCAAATGCATCCTTTGTCCGGATGGGTTCAATCGGTTGGCCGTCGCGCGCGATTGCTGTGATCTCAAACCTTTCATCCGAGCGCAACTTTCTCTTCGGGCCTCGTCTCTTTACCGAAGTTGTGCTCGATCCGGAGGGCTAGAAAAAAGAAGAAAGACGAGTGTTAATTAATATGTGTACATACCAAAACAATGAATGCATCAATTAGCTAGTCAGCACAGGCTTAACTAATATATTTACCTGGCCGGACTCTGTTCGGTCACCGGAGCCGTCACCACGGGCTCCTTCTTGCACCAGCATTGGGTCACCGAAGCCTTCATAATCATGTCTTTCCTCCTCCACTCTTCGATCACCGTAGCCTGCTTCTTCACCCTGTTCTTCCAGACCATCATTGTCGTTAAGATACGACAAGATATCACCTCCGACTAAGATTATGTCCCCCAACACCTCTTCTGCTTGCTCGTCTCGTCCGTGCTCCATTGTTTCTGCAAATATTACAACATGGCAATTATTACACAAACATGACAACAGGTGGATATATTAGTGCAAACGTAGACCTAGCTTATTCCGGGTTTGGGGTGGCCTCGGCAACGCTTCAAGGGTAGGGGCGCAGCGGGAGGGGGTAGGAGACCAACATCTTTTTTTTCTAGGGTTTGGGTGTCCTCGAGAGTTTTGGTCGAGCGAGAGGGCCGGGGGTGCTCCCGTGGTATAAGTTGTCACGGTCGAGAGGGGGTATAAATATCGACCGTCCATCATGTCGAAGTTATCTGGGAGGGAGTTATATATATCGACAACGACGACATACATACATGGGAAAATAATGTTATCGGGGAGGGGGTATATCGCCCCCCCCCCCACGTGTTGAAGTTATCGGGAGGGGGTTATATCGACAACGACGACATACGTACATGGGAAAATAATATTATCGGGGAGGGGGTATATCGACCCCCCCTCGTGTTGAAGTTATCGGGAGAGGGGTATATCGACGACGACAGACCCGATAAAACATAAGAAAACGAAGAAGAAATAAAAAGAGGAGAAGAAGAAAAGGAATAGAGGAGAAGATCGAAGAAAAAAAAGAGGAGAAGAAGAAAGGAATAGAGGAGAGAAGAAGAAAAAATAGAATTTTTTCTATTTTTCTTCTTCTCTTCTATTCCTTTCTTCTTCTCCTCTTCTTTTTCTTCTTTTTTCCTCTTCTTATTTATTTCTCCTCTTCTTCCTCTCCTCTTCTTCTCCTTTCTTCCTCTTCTTATTTTCCTTTTTCCTCTCATTCATAAAAAAATGTTCAAAAAGAAAATTTTGAAAAAAGTAAAGGTTTTGCCTAATGCATTGTTCATATTTCATCATGTTCTATGAACAAAAAAACATCATATTTCATCCACATCCATGCATACATCATATATGTGATCATCTATAAAAAAACATCATATTCTATAAAAAAATCATTACATATATATGAACAAAAACAATTATGATAACAAGCATATATATCATCATATATATAAAAAACAAGCATATATATGAAAAAAACAAGCATATATATGAAAGAATTATGCTAGGGCGCCGGCCGGACCAAGGTGAGGAGGACCGCAGGGTCGGCAGCGAGGATGGCGACGGGGCAGTGGGCGCGCGCTCGGGGTAGGGAGCGACGGCGGCGAAGGGCGGGGCAGGGCGACGGCGACGACGGGGACGGGCCGGGGCGGCGCG
>NC_057814.1:15897538-15903119 GCF_018294505.1 Triticum aestivum | reverse complement strand
ATATAATTTTAGTTTCAATAATACTAGAGGTTGCTTATAATGTTTTGAACAGAAAATACTTTGATAATTTTAGTTTCATAAATTTTATTTATGTTATTAAAGTTTATTTTATTTTGTTTCTACTTATATATTTTATTAAAGTTTATATTATTTTGTTTCTAATTACTTATTTATTTTATTTGTTATTTTTCATGCACCATTTTTCATGCATTTACTGATTATTTTGAGCTATAAGACCCTAAAATTGAAAAGCATTTCAAATGAACTCTGAAAAGGTTGAAAGTTGGCATGGTATCATCATTTCATCCACATAGCATGTGCAAGAAAGTTGAGAGGGTTACGGCAAAGACTGGATGCACTTCGTGTACAAAACGGAAAATCTCTTTTGAAGTATCAGGATTTCATACGGGAACTCGTCTATTACAAAGGGATTTCATTTTTTTAAACTTATTTGAACTCCTGACTTTTTGTGTGTTCAAAATGCACCATTCAAAGCCACATCTCATCAATTTTCAACCCTTACTGACTTCATTTGTTATTTTTCATGCATTTACTAATTATTTTTAGCTATAAGACCCTAAAATTGAAAAGCATTTCAAATGAACTCTGAAAAGGTTGAAAGTTGGCATGGTATCATCATTTCATCTACATAGCATGTGCAAGAAAGTTGAGAGGGTTACGGCAAAAACTAGATGCACTTCGTGTACAAAACAGACAATGGTATCATACTCGTCTGTTACAAAGTTGGCATGGTATCATCATAATAGTTGCGGGAGAAAGTCTTCACTTTTTCTTCACTTGTGTCATTTGCTTATTGCGCCGTAACCATGGATTATCTTCATCGTTTATCAGGATGTTTGGGTCAGCCTTGACTTTGAAGGGAGGAATTTCATGAAACTTTTCATAATCTTCAGACATGTCTGTCTTGCCCTCCACTCCCACAATGTCCCTTTTTCATGAAACTTTTCATAATCTTCAGACATGTCTGTCTTGGCTCATCGTATGATGTATTCGCTTCCTTATCTTTTCTTTTTCTCGGTCTGGTAGACATGTCCTTCACATAGATAACCTGTGCCACATCATTGGCTAGGACGAACGGTTCGTCAGTGTACCCAAGATTGTTCAGATCCACTGTTGTCATTCCGTACTGAGGGTCTCCCTGTACCCCGCCTCCTGACAGATTGACCTATTTGCACTTAAACAAAGGGACCTTAAAATCATGTCCGTAGTCAAGTTCCCATATGTCCATTATGTAACCATAATATGTGTCCTTTTCCCTCTCGGTTGCTGCATCAAAGCGGACACCGCTGTTTTGGTTGGTGCTCTTTTGATCTTGGGCGATCGTGTAAAATGTATTCCCATTTATCTCGTATCCTTTGTAAGTCAATACAGTCGAAGATGGTCCCCTGGACAACGAGTACAACTCGTCACAAACAGTGGTGTCACCTCTGAGACGTGTTTCCAACCAACTGCTGAAAGTCCTGATGTGTTCACATGTAATCCAGTCGTCACACTGCTCCGGGTGTTTGGAGAGCAGACTGTTCTTGTGTTCATCGACATACGGGGTACCAAGGTAGAGTTCTGTAGAACTGTGTAGTGTGCTTGAGACCAAGAATATTCGTCCCTGCATATTATTGAGTCCCCTCCAAGCGTGCCTTTTCCAGTCAGTCTCCCCTCATACCGCGATTTAGGGAGACCTATCTTCTTAAGGCCAGGAATGAAGTCAACACAAAACCCAATGACATCCTCTGTTTGATGGCCCATGGTGATGCTTCCTTCTGGCCTAGCGCGGTTACGGACATATTTCTTTAGGACTCCCATGAACCTCTCAAAGGGGAACATATTGTGTAGAAATACGGGCCCCAGAATGACAATCTCGTCGACTAGATGAACTAGGACGTGCGTCATGATATTGAAGAAGGATGGTGGGAACACCAGCTCGAAACTAACAAGACATTGCGCCACATCACTCCTTAGCCTTGGTATGATTTCTGGATCGATCACCTTCTGAGAGATTGCATTGAGGAATGCACATAGCTTCACAATGGCTAATCGGATGTTTTCCGGTAGAAGCCCCCTCAATGCAACCGGAAGCAGTTGCGTCATAATCACGTGGCAGTCATGAGACTTTAGGTTCTGGAACTTTTTCTCTGGCATATTTATTATTCCCTTTATATTCGACGAGAAGCCAGTCGGGACCTTCATACTGAGCAGGCATTCAAAGAAGATTTCTTTCTCTTCTTTCGTAAGAGCGTAGCTGGCAGGACCTTCATACTGCTTCGGAGGCATGCCGTCTTTTTCGTGCAAACGTTGCAGGTCCTCCCGTGCCTCAGGTGTATCTTTTGTCTTCCCATACACGCCCAAGAAGCCTAGCAGGTTCACGCAAAGGTTCTTCGTCACGTGCATCACGTCGATTGAAGAGGGGACCTAGCTCTTTCCAGTAGGTTCTAGCTCTTTCCAGTAGGGTAGGTCCCAAAATATAGATTTCTTCTTCCACATGGGTGCGTGTCCCTCAGCGTCATTCGGAACAGCTAGTCGGCTGGGACCCTTTCCAAAGATTACGTGTAAATCATTGACCATAGCAAGTACGTGATCACCGGTACGCATGGCGGGCTTCTTCCGGTGATCTGCCTCGCCTTTGAAATGCTTGCCTTTCTTTCGACATTGATGGTTGGTCGGAAGAAATCGACGATGGCCCAGGTACACATTCTTCCTGCTTTTGTCCAGGTATATACTTTCAGTGTCATCTAAACAGTGCGTGCATGCGTGGTATCCCTTATTTGTCTGTCCTGAAAGGTTACTGAGAGCGGGCCAATCGTTGATGGTTACAAACAGCAACGTGTGCAGGTTAAATTCCTCCTGTTTGTGCTCATCCCACGTACGTACACCGTTTCCATTCCACAGCTGTAAAAGTTCTTCAACTAATGGCCTTAGGTACACAACAATGTCGTTGCCGGGTTGCTTAGGGCCTTGGATGAGAACTGGCATCATAATGAACTTCCGCTTCATGCACATCGAAGGAGGAAGGTTATACATACATAGAGTCACAGGCAGGTGCTGTGATTGCTGCTTTGCTCCCCGAAAGGATTAATGCCATCCGCGCTTAAACCAAACCATACGTTCCTTGGGTCAGCTGCAAACTCAGCCCAGTACTTTCTCTCGATTTTTCTCCACTGCGACCCGTCAGCGGGTGCTCTCAACTTCCCGTCTTTCTTACGGTCCTCACTGTGCCATCGCATCAACTTGGCATGCTCTTCGTTTCTGAACAGACGTTTCAACCGTGGTATTATAGGAGCATACCACATCACCTTCGCAGGAAGCCTCTTCCTGGGGGCTCGCCGTCAACATCACCAGGGTCATCTCGTCTGATCTTATACCGCAATGCACCGCATACCGGGCATGCGTTCAGATCCTTGTACGCACCGCGGTAGAGGATGCAGTCATTAGGGCATGCATGTATTTTCTGCACCTCCAATCCTAGAGGGCATACGACCTTCTTTGCTGCGTATGTACTGTCGGTCAATTCGTTATCCTTTGGAAGCTTCTTCTTCAATATTTTCAATAGCTTCTCAAATCCTTTGTCAAGCACAGCATTCTCTGCCTTCCACTGCAGCAATTCCAGTACGGTACCGAGCTTTGTGTTGCCATCTTCGCAATTGGGGTACAACCCTTTTTTGTGATCCTCTAACATGCGATCGAACTTCAGCTTCTCCTTTTGACTTTCGCATTGCGTCCTTGCATCGACAATGACCCGGCGGAGATCATCATCATCGGGCACTGGTTCCTCTTGATCTTCAGCAGCTTCCCCCCTTGCAGCATCATTGGGCACATCGTCTGGTTCCTCTTGATCTTCAGCAGCTTCCCCCGTTGCAGCATCACCGTATTCAGGGGGCACATAGTTGTCATCGTCCTCTTCTTCTTCGCCGTCTTACATCATAACCCCTATTTCTCCGTGCCTCGTCCAAACATTATAGTTTGGCATGAAACCCTTGTAAAGCAGGTGGGTGTGAAGGATTTTCCGGTCAGAGTAAGACTTCGTATTCCCACAATAAGGGCGTGGACAACACATAAAACCATTCTGCTTGTTTGCCTCAGCCACTTCGAGAAAATCATGCACGCCCTTAATGTACTCGGAGGTGTGTCTGTCACCGTACATCCATTGCCGGTTCATCTGCGTGCATTATATATAATTAAGTGTGTCAAAAACCATTACAGAACATCATGAATAGATAATTAAGTGACCAAATTAATAGAAGTTCATCATCACATTAAAACCAAAGTACATACATAGTTCTCATCTAACAACATATATATAGCTCTCCAGAGCATCTAATTAATTAAACCATACATTGAAACTATGTAAAACATTTCAATGCGAAAACAAATGCGATCATAATCGCAACCAAGGTAACAATTGATCCAACGTCATAATGATACCAAGCCTCGGTATGAATGGCATATTTTCTAATCTTTCTAATCTTCAAGCGCATTGCATCCATCTTGATCTTGTGATCATCGACGACATCCGCAACATGCAACTCCAATATAATCTTCTCCTCCTCAATTTTTTTTATTTTTTGCTTCAAGTAATTGTTTTCTTCTTCAACTAAATTTAACCTCTCGACAATAGGGTCGGTTAGAATTTCCGGTTCAACCACCTCCTAGATAAATAAAATCTATGTCACGTTGGTCGGCATATTTGTCATAAACAATAAATGAACCAAATAGTTATAAAAAGATAATATATACCACATCCGAATCATAGACAGGACGAGGGCCGACGGGGGCGGATACCAAAACCATCGCACTATGTAATAAGAAGGAATAATAAAAGTAACAAAATTAGACAAGTATCTATCTAAAGTAAGAATTTTTTTCTTTCAGAAAGAAGATAAGAACAAGAAGCTCACCACGGTGGTGCTGGCGACGAGATCGGCGTGGGCGATCGACGGCGGTGAAGACGGGGACGGGACGTGACGGACCGCTAAACCTAGACAAATCTCAGGGAAAATGGAGCTCGGAGGTCGAGTTTCGAGAGGAGAAAGATTAACTAGTGTGGCTCAGACATTTCATCGAACACCTCATGTGCATAGGAGGTGAGCTAGAGCACCCAAATGCCCTCCCCTCGCCGGCCAGAAAAAACAGAGCACTGTGGAGTGCTCTGCTGTGGCGATGGGGTATATATAGGCAACCCATTGGTCCCGGTTCGTGGCACCAACCGGGACCAAAGGCCTTGTGCTGCCCCGCGTCAAAAGTTTAGTCCCACCTCAATAGTTGAGAGAGCTCGAGAGTGGTTTATAAGCGCTGCTGCGCCCACCCTCTCGAGCTCCTCTCAACTGTAGGCTTTCGGGCCTAACCGTTCTCTTTGCCTGTGGGGCCTACTGGGCCTTCTGCGAGCCTGAATCCTGGCCCATGGATGGGTTTCTAGTCGTATTCCGGCCGTGGTGGCCCAGTAGGTGGCATAATTTTTTTCTCTGTTTTTTTTCTCTTTTGCTTTATTTATTTTGTTTTGTTTCTACTTACAACAAAAAACTTATTTATTTTATTTCTAATTACTTATGTATTTTATTTAATTATTTTA
>NC_057814.1:15892595-15896504 GCF_018294505.1 Triticum aestivum | reverse complement strand
GCCTGGCCAACCGGGACTAAAGGTCCCCGAAGGCCTTTAGTCGCGGTTGGCCAGGCCAACCGGGACTAAAGGCCCATCCCTATATATAGGACTCAGCTCACTTCAGTTCACTCAGCTCACTTCACAATTTTCAGAAGGGGGTGGTGGGTTTGCTTTTGGTTCCTCCTATGCACACAAGGTGTTCGATGAAATGCCCGAGAGCCTGAAACAAACATGATATGAAGTGTCCGAGCCACACTTGAGCTTTCTCATTTATTTTTCCTCCGCGATCGCGGTTAGCAACTTGAACCTTTCATGTGTCATTGATAAAATATGCATGTGTGTAGTTCATTGTTTAATTTGTATTATTTCTAGCTAGTTAGTTTAAGAAATGCATGATGGTTAATTATATAGTTTATATAATAATAATGTAGATGAATCGGCAATCGATGTACGGTCCCCGACTCTCCGGCGAGTTCACTACGGGTTTGAAAGATTTCCTCGTAGTGGCAAATGCGAACAAGCAGCAAGGTTTTATTATCTGTCCATGTGCTGTCTATAAGAATCAGAAGGGTTACTCCTCCTCAAGAGACGTTCACATGCACCTGCTTCGGCACGGTTTCATGCCAGGGTATAATTGTTGGACCAAGCATGGAGAAAGAGGGGTTAGAATGGAAGAAGATGAAGAAGGGGATGATATCGATGACAACTATCATGCTCATTTCGGTGATACTTTCATGGAGGATGATGCTGAAGGTGGGGAAGGGTTAGGTGAAGGTGAAGAAGAGGCACATGATGAGCCCGCTGATGATCTTGGTCGGACCATTGCTGATGCACGGAGACGCTGCGAAACTGACAAGGATAGGGAGAATTTGGATCGCATGTTAGAGGATCACAAAAAGTCGTTGTATCCAGGATGCGATAATAGTCTGAAAAAGCTGGGCTGCACACTGGATTTCCTAAAATGGAAGGCACAGGAAGGTGTAGGTGACTCATCATTTGAAAATTTGCTGAAAATGTTGAAGAATATGTTTCCGAAGAATAACGAGTTGCCCGCCAGTACGTAAGAAGCAAAGAAGGTTGTCTGCCCTCTAGGTTTAGAGGTTCTGAAGATACATGCATGCATTAACGACTGCATCCTCTACCGCGGTGAATACGAGAATTTGAATGAATGCCCTGTATGCACTGCATTGCGTTATAAGATCAGAGGCGATGACCCTGGTGACGATGTTGAGGGCGAGAAACCCAGGAAGAGGGTTCCCGCCAAGGTGATGTGGTATGCTCCTATAATACCACGGTTGAAACGTCTCTTCATGAACAAAAAGCATGCCAAGTCGTTGCGATGGCACAAAGAGGACCGTAAGTCCGACGGGGAGTTGAGACACCCCGCTGATGGAACGCAATGTAGAAAGATTGACAGAGTGTTCAAAGATTTTGCAGCTGACGCAAGGAACATAAGATTTGGTCTAAGTACTGATGGCATGAATCCTTTTGGCGAGCAGAGCTCCAGCCATAGCACCTGGCCCGTGACTCTATGCATCTACAACCTTCCTCCTTGGTTGTGCATGAAGCGGAAGTTCATTATGATGCCAGTGCTCATCCAAGGTCGAAAGCAACCCGGGAACGACATCGATGTGTACCTAAGGCCATTAGTTGATGAACTTTTACAGTTGTGGGCCAGACCTGGTGTACGTGTCTGGGATGAGCACAAAGGAGAGGAATTTGACCTACGAGCGTTGCTTTTTGTAACCATCAACGATTGGCCTGCTCTCAGTAACCTTTCAGGACAGACAAACAAGGGATACAATGCATGCACGCACTGCTTACATGAGACTGAAAGTGTACGTTTGGTTAATTGTAAGAAGAACGTGTACCTGGGTCATCGTCGATTTCTTCCCCGAAATCATAACGTAAGAAAGAAAGGCAAGCATTTCAACGGCAAGGCAGATCACCGGCCGAAGCCTGCGGAACGTACTGGTGCTGAGATATTTGATATGGTCAAGGATTTGAAAGTCATCTTTGGAAAGGGTCCTGGCGGACAATCAGTTCCGCGGGGAGTTGACGGGCACGCACCCATGTGGAAGAAGAAATCTATATTTTGGGAGCTAGAATATTGGAAAGTCCTAGATGTCCGCTCTGCAATCGACGTGATGCATGTTACGAAGAATATTTGTGTGAACCTGCTAAGCTTCTTGGGCGTGTATGGGAAGACAAATGATACAAAGGAAGCACGGCAGGACCACCAACTTTTGAAAGACCCAGATGACCGGCATCCGGAATGGTTTCAAGGTCGTGCCAGCTACGCTCTTACCAAAGAAGATAAGGTCATTTTTTTTGAATGCCTGAGCAGTATGAAGGTCCCGTCTGGCTTCTCATCGAATATAAAGGGAATAATAAACATGGCGGAGAAAAAGTTCCAAAACCTGAAGTCTCACGACTGCCACGTGATTATGACGCAATTGCTTCCGATTGCTTTGAGGGGGCTCCTACCGGAAAATGTTCGAGTAGCCATTGTGAAGCTATGTGCATTCCTCAATGCAATCTCTCAGAAGGTAATCAATCCAGAAGATCTACCACGGTTATAGAACGATGTGGTCCAATGCCTTGTCAGTTTCGAGTTGGTGTTCCCACCATCCTTCTTCGATATTATGATGCACCTCCTGCTCCACCTAGTCGAAGAGATTTCCATTCTCGGTCCTGTATTTCTACACAATATGTTCCCCTTTGAGAGGTTCATGGGAGTATTAAAGAAATATGTTCGTAACTGTGCTAGGCCAGAAGGAAGCATCGTCAAGGGCTATGGAAATGAGGAGGTAATTGAGTTCTGTATTGACTATGTTCCTGACCTTAAGCCGATTGGTATTCCTCAATCGCGGCACGAGGGGAGACTAAGTGGAAAAGGCAAGATCGGAAGGAAATCCACGATATGTATGGACGGTCATTCTATGACTGAAGCACACCACACAGTTCTGCAAAATTCCAGCTTTGTGGCTCCGTACTTCGAGCAACACAAGAATATTTTACGCTCGGACAACCCGGGGAAGCCTGAATCCTGGATTAGAAAGGCCCACATGGAGACTTTCGGCAGTTGGTTGCGAAAACATTTAATGAATGACAATGATGTTGGAGATCAGCTGTACATGTTGGCCAAGAAACCATCTTCGACTATAACGATTTTCCAAGGGTACGAGATAAATGGGAATACATTTTACACCATCGCCCAAGATAAAAAGAGCACCAACCAAAACAGTGGTGTCCGCTTTGATGCAGCAACCGAGAATGGGCGAAAGGTCACATATTATGGTTACATAGAGGAGATATGGGAACTTGACTATGGACCCTCCTTTAAGGTCCCTTTGTTCCGGTGCAAATGGTTCAAGCTAACAGGAGGTGGGGTAAAGGTGGACGAGCAATACGGAATGACAATGGTGGATTTCAACAATCTTGGTTACCTTGACGAACCATTCGTCCTTGCCAAAGATGTCGCTCAGGTTTTTTATTTGAAGGACATGAGTAGCAAACCGAGGAAACGGAAAGATAAGAAAATGAGTACATCATGCAATGATCCAAAGCGCCACATTGTTCTTTCACGGAAAAGAAACATCATGGGAGTGGAGGACAAGACAGACATGTCAGAAGATTATAATATGTTTGGTGAAATTCCGCCCTTCAAAGTGAACACTGACCCAAGCAATAAGTTAAATGATGAGGATGCTCCATGGATACGGCACAATCGTAAGCAAGCAGGGACACAAGGGAAGAATTGATGTGTAATAATTTATTGTACCAAACTTTGTATTTGGTCGATGAACTGAATGATGTATCAAACCTTTTGTCAAACCTTCAAAGGATCGATGAACTGAATTTTTTGATATATTATTTGTATTTTTAAGATTTTAAAATGAATTAGTTTTATTTTTCTGATTTTTT
>NC_057814.1:15660186-15890815 GCF_018294505.1 Triticum aestivum | reverse complement strand
GAAGAAAGGAAGAAGAAAGGAAGAAGAAGAAGAAAGAAAGAAGAAAGAAAAAGGAAGAAGAAGAAAGAAAGAAGAAAGAGGAAGAAGAAAGGAAGAAGAAGAAAAAAAAGAAGAAAAAAGGAAGAAGAAAGAAACCAAATGAAAACCAAAAAGAAAAACAAAGAAAACAAAACAAAATACTTGGCAGTGCTCAATAATCTTTTTTTTAATTCCTCCTCCTCTATGTCCCCTTAATCTTATTTTTTAATTCCTTTATACTTAAAGAATTTTTACTACATGCAGGAGTGACATATGGCGGACGATAGAGCCGAGCCGCTTAGGGATCCGGAGGCTGAACGTTATTTAATGGGCATCATCAACAACGAGATTCCTTATGTGCCGAGCTCAGAATATGAGCAAGAAGAGGATGTAGTCTCTTCTTTTCTGAACCTTGACGGTGGAACAGAGATTGTCGATGATCAAGAAGGTGAAGGAACGGACATTGTCGATGGAGGTCAACCGTCAACAAACGACGATCTCGAATTGCAAGTAGCAACCACCTCCGGCGAGGTATATATATACATTGAGCCTCTCGTGATACAAACTTACTGAAATGTGAATACATATGTATTAACGCGCGCGACTCTCTTTCTTTTTTTAGCCCTCCGGATCGAGTACGACAAAGCGTGGCAAATCCAAGGCGATGAAAACAGGAGAAACATATGCCATTGAGTTTGTCAGTGAAACCGGCAAGCCCCTACAGCACACCTCAAAGTTTATCAACCAATGCGGAGTCGTTGTTAGAGACAACGTCCCGATCACCGTCCAGGAATGGAAGGAGCCAAAGAAGGCACGTCTTGGTTTCAGTTTTGTCGACAAGAGAACGAAAAAGGATTGCTGGAGAAAGCTTATGGAACATTTCATTCTACCTCCGGAATACAACAAAGTCGATGAATTCGGTAACGAGATTCCGGGTGGACGTCAGAGGAGGAGGCTAGTTAAAGAGTTCGCTCTTCAGAAGATGGGCGAAGCATTCCGGAACTTCAAGAAAAATTTAACCCGTGACTATGTCAACAAGGGCAAGACTCCGGATTTCAGTGGACAACATGAGAAACTGAAAGATGATTGGCCAGAATTTGTGAGGCAAAAGCAATCAGAGCATTTCAAGGAAATATCGAAAAAAATAAGGATAATGCGAGTAAGAAAAAGTTCCATCATATTATGGGGCCAGGAGGATACCGCCTTTCGGAGCCTAGGTGGCAGAAGATGGAGGAGGACCTGAGGGTGCGAGGAATCCCTCTAGGTACAGAGGGATGGGACCCAAGGGCCAAAAGCTGGTGGTACGGGCATGGGGGATCGCTAGACCCGGAGACAGGGGTGTGTGTTCACCAGCAGAGACAGTTTGCTCCCACCCAAGCCCTTATTGCCGCAATGACCCAAGCTCAAGAGGGCTTGATCAAGTTCAACAGAGAGAAAGACGCACTGACAACAGCCCTCGGGAATGATGAACACGGAGGACGTGTACGAGGCAAAGGCAAAGTTCCGTGGAAAGAGGGTTTTCCTAGGACAATGACCCGTACTGTTACAGAAGCCGTAAGAGAAAGACGGACCGGGATGCAGATCTTATGACGAAGTTTGCATCGGAACTCCATGAGTTGAAGCAGACCGTGCATGAACTAGTAAAAGAAAAATCGGCTGCAGGGCCGCATGAAGATCATGAAGCGGATCGCGGAAGCCAGCAGCGGAGAAGCAGCGTGGCTTCCACGGATGCACCGCCTGGTGCTAGTGCACCGATGATCGAGATTCGTGCACCGGAGCCTCACTACCCCGTGGATGATGTAAAGGAGATGAAAGCATGTGATCTGCATTATCCCGTGGGGAACGTTTCCACGAAGGTAGCTAGCGGCAGTGCTTTACCCTGTACACCTGGAGCACTCCACCACAACAACCCCATTGCATATGGCTATGCTCGTGTCACGGTGGAAGACATAGTCCAAGGGTTTGAGGACCTGGAGATTGACAAACCTACACCCGAAGGGGAGAGAAGACTTGGAGATGTCAAGCGCCAGATCATTCTATGGAAAAAGAAGTACATAGTGTTTCCAGGCGAGGCGCCAAGGCTAGCAAGTCCACCCCCTCCGATGGTGGTGGTGGTGGTGGCGGTGGTGGTGGTCGTGGTGGTTCACCTACACCTCCTTCACGCCATTCGACGCCGTTCCCCGATCCACAACCTCCGGCGGGTACGACGCCCCCCAATCCTCCTCCGGCGGGTACGACGCCCCCCAATCCACCTCCGGCGAAGAAGCAGAAGCAGGCGGACAGCAAGGAAACCCGCTCCTGGACTATTAACCCGGACCCTTATGTACCTAAAACCACAAGGGTACCGGAGCCATCACTGAAGCCTCTCCTCCCAAGGCCTTGGGAACTTAGTGAAGCTGAAACCAAATTGGCCGCGTCTGCTGATTATGAGAAATGGAAGGCGGATATGAAGGCGATAAAAGAGCCTGAGCCCAAGCAAGTATTCACTGAGAAGCAAAAGAAGTGGGCTAAGGATTTTTTGACGACACCGTCCCAAGCCGAGCTGAATATGCCTGACGACTATGGACATGAACTTCGTAGGCAAGCAAAAATATTGAAGGAGGAGAAAGAAGAAAGTAAAAAAAGCGGGAAACAAGTTGACCAGCTCGGGATGCAGAAGAAACAATCGATCCCCCCGCTCATAGTGAAAGCCGGTCCGGAAGAGGACCCCGAGATCATAGCAGCTGCGGCAGCACTTGGATTGACTGTAGCGAGTGCCATGAAACAAGCGTCCGAGATGGGTTTGACTCTTCGTGCCTTCTTAGGCCTTGAGGATGCGCCAGTATATGAGATAGCATTACAATATGTGCGGAATGGGCCTCTCGTCGAGCCTGCGCGGGAAAAGAGTCTACCACCACAAATGCGAAATCTGCTACGTTGGTACAAGCAATTCATAACATGGGCCGACAAAGAATATGTTTATGCGGATGTTACAGATGAGCATCACACCAAACGGTACTCTGTACAAGTTCATATGAGTGAATTGTTCCAGCTGTTCAATCTGCGCGACCTCGACAAATCTATGCTGAGTTGCTACGTTCTGTAAGTGATTTATTTCTACCTCATCTCGTTCTTCATTGCCTGCATTATATATATATATATATATATATATATATATATATATATATATTGTCCTAACTATATTGTTGCGTACGCTATTATGCAGATTGAAGATTTGGGAATGCAAAATAAGAAACATCCATGATGTTGGGTTCATTGACCCACATATTGTTAATGGACATGTGTTACAACATCACCCCGAAGACGTGGAGAAAGACTTGTACAAGTTTCTTAGAAAGCATCAACTCAAAAGTCATATTCTATTTTCTTACCATTTTGGGTGAGTGTTTCTCTCTTGTGCCCATTCTCTTTTGTTTACTCCATGCATGGTATGTCTAATCGATGAGTTATGCATGACTGTGCATGTAACGTGTCCGCAGGTTCCACTGGATTCTGCTAAATATTGAACTTCACACCTCCAGAGTTCTAATCATGGACTATATGGATTCGGATCCAAAGCGTTGGGCCGACATGAGAAAAATGCTGCAAAAGTAATTATTTTCAATCATTTGAGCTCTATATCGATCGGTCTCTTTCGTTCATTTCCTAATATCAAGTAACTAATAACTCCCTTGTTCATTTAATTTTCTTTGCCCTGTAGGGTTTGGAGACGGTTCTCAGAAGAAATTGTCGGTGAATTCAAACATGAGCTAGATTTCAGAAGGTTAGTTAATGTGGATAAGCAGCCACCGGGGACCAATCTATGTGGATACTAAGTTTGTGAGAACATCCGGAGACACACCTCTGAGCGGAAGGCATCGGATAGCGTGCGGAACGCGACAGATAACTTGCGGAGGAGGCTTAGTCCAGAAGCTCGCTTCCGACCAATTCAAGAAGAATTAGCAGGATTTTTCATGAGGGAAGTCATCAATCCTAAAGGAGAACACTATACCGAGGACGAAGAAATTTATATGCATACCCGAGATTGAAACTTGTTCGAAGTTGTATATGGTCATCCATCCTAATTGTGTATGGAAACTTGTTCGAAGTTGTATATGGTCACCCGAGATTGAATATATATTATATATTCCTCTTGAATTCTTCTTGTTTGAAATTTCATATGCATGTATATAGTAGTGTAGAATATGTGTACTGAAACTTCATCAAAATTAAAATAAAACACAAAATAAAATATAAAAGAAATAAAACACTACAAATTAAAAAGAAACCAGGTTTAGGGGGGCTAAAACCCTAAACCTGCGGAGGAGGCCTTTAGTCCCGGTTAGCCACGAGAACCGGGACTAAAGGTCCTCCGCCCCGATGGACCCCTGGCGCCCACGTGGACGGGCCTTTAGTCCCGGTCCGCCTCCCTAACCGGGACTAAAGCCTTTAGTCGCGGTTCGTAAGAGGCGCGACTAAAGGGGGGGGGGTCTTTAGTCATGCATATTTAGTCCCGGTTGCACAGCCGGGACTAAAGGCTGTTGCGAACCGGGACTAAAGGGCTTTTTTCTACCAGTGGTTGATCTTCCCGAATGGACAATTCATATATTTTTTTTCTCGATGCCTCCTAATCCCCAAAATATGTGTAGTGGTTTGTGAGAAAGAGTGGCATGGACACAAAAGTGATGGATGTGAAGTGTTACTAAACCTATGCTAGGATCGTTTCTGTTGTCGTGCATGTCTTGTATATGATGGCATGTGAGAATGGATAAATATTTAGAAGCACATGCACTCCAATGCGTCCTGGTACTTTCCGTGGCCCAAATATGCTCTACAGCCTAGTTGCACACTAGCATTGCTCATGTGTGTTTCTGAAGCTTTATATCAAGTTCCGACCTGGTCCATAGTAATTGTTGTAATATGCTACACCAACTTCAGTACCTTCTTAGATTATTTTTGAACTAGCAGTAGTGAAGTACCATTTGTTTCACATTATGCCTCTACATTTGTAAAGTGCTCACCAACTACATAATGAAATTCAAATAAATGTGAACTCCAAAACAAATAAACGACTCATATTTTATGTATTTCATAGTGGCAGCAAACCCACTAGTTGGTGGAGCATTGGAGACTAGAAATTGGAATCACATGGATGGTTTTCATCTACCGTGTGGATGACACAGGCATTATTTTCTAATGTGATAGCCCACCTTTGCATCATGATGTAGACAACCATAATTTATTGAAGTGCACAAGTTTTACGGTGAAGCTCAGTATAAATAAAAAAAATAGAACCACAACCGGTGGGCAAAAGGATACATTACTCAACAACATAATCTGTGCACCCTCCCACAAAAACTCTATAAGGGCAGTATGATCATTTGACCAACAGCCGATCCACCGGCCCATCAGACAAACCAGCGCCCACACTCTCGTCCTGGGCCTGGCCCATTTATTATTTTATTATGTTTTAACATTCAAAAAATAGGTGCATGAGATAGGATTCAAACTCCCAACGTCTTGATTTACTTCTACCCACTGTAAGCAATTGGGACAGCTCACTTCTCATGCCTATTTCTTCTTTTATTCGTCAGGTTGTGTATCTTCTCAGTCTGGTTTTCTACTTTTTTGGTTTTGTTTGGCCTTTTTTCTTCTGTTTTAATTATTTTTATATTTTTCTTTATCCCTTCTTCTCTTTATCCTTCTATTTCATTTTTTCTTAAATTCTTGAATATTTTAATAAATTCATGAACTTATTTTAAATCAAAACCGTGCACTTTTTAAAAATGAATAAATGTTTTTCAATTTCGTAAACTTTTAAAAATTTGTGAACTTTTCTTGTCAAATTCATGAACTTTTTTTCAAATCGATGATTTTTTTCATTTCAAAAACTTTTCCAAATTTGTGAACTTTTGTCAAATTCATGAAGTTTTTTTTTCATATTTGGTAACTTCTTTCAAACAGATGAACTTTGTGTTTCAATTTCTTGAACTTTTTTATCACATTCGTGTCCTTTGCATCTTAAAAAGTTCACAAATTTGACAATAAAGTTCGCGAAATTGAAAAAACGTACATTGATTTGAAAAAAAGTTCATGAATTTTATAAAAAGTTTATGAATTAAATATTCTTTTTACTGGAGGACGCCCGATTGGGCCGGTTCATTGCTGCCGTGAAAATAGCGATAATTAAAATAACAGTTGTATGTACCTATTTAAATTATGATTTTAAATACTTTTCTTCAAACCTGGTATAGATATATACCATGGGCATGCCCACCTTTTCTGAGAGCACGTTGTTGTCTCGACATCCTTCAAATGGCCCAAATTATTTTCCACTAGCTTCTATAAAAAATTCAAGGTACCATGACAAGTTGTTTGACTTTTTGACAATTCTTCCATTTTTTGGAGTTTACTTGGTGCAAAATGGTTGATAAATGGCCGAACATGACACAACTTGCATACTTTGTTGGAATTCGTTCAAAATTGGCATGGATGCCTACCATGGGCATATGCCCAATTGCTGAAAAAAATTTGTGTTATTTCATGCATCTCCAAAAGTAGACCATCTTCAAATTAGAGTTATTTCGGGTAGGCCTGAAGGGTCTATTTGAGAACATGTTTTTTTTAGCATCTGTCAAATGACCCCAAATTTTTTTCCATGAGCTTATATGGCCAATTGAAGGCAATATGCCAAATAAATTGGTTTTTGATAAATTCAGCATTTTCTAAAGTTTTGTCGGTCAAAAAGGTCAATAAATGGCCGGACGTGTTGCAACTTGCACATAGTGTCAGAAATCGTTTGTACCTAACATGGATGCCTACCATGGGCATGCCCACCTGGTTGCAAAATTTGGGGTCATTTCAAGAATGTCTAGAAGTAGACCATGTTCAACGATGGGTGTCTTGATGGGACAAAAGGCTCCGTCTGAGGGCATGTTGTTTCTAGACATCCTTGAAATAGCCCCAATTTTATCATGGCCTTGTATGACCAATTCAAGGCACCATGCCAAGTTGTTTTTGTTTTCGACAAATTTTGCCTTTTCTCGAGTTTTCTCGGTCAAAAAAGGTCAATAATTGACCGGTCGTTTCACAACTTCCATATTGTGTCAAAAGTCGTTCAAACCAGGCATAGAGTTGGATTCATTTGAGGGATGTCCAAAATTTGATCATGTGCAATGGATGGTGTTCGGGTAGGGTCGGAAGGGTCCTTTTGAAAGCACGTTGTTTTTCAACATCCGTTAAGTGGCCCCAAATTTTTTCCACCATCTTCTGTGACCAATTCAATGCGTCATGGCAAATTGTTTGGATCTTTTACTGTTGGGGAACGTAGCATGCAATTTTAAAAAAAATTCCCATGATCACGCAAGATCTATCTAGGAGATGCATAGCAACGAGAGGGGAGAGTGTGTCCACGTACCCTCGTACACCGAAAGCAACAGCGTTAGGATAATGCAGTTGATGTCATTGAACGTCTTCACGATCCAACCGACCGAACTACCGAACGTACAGCACCTCCGAGTTCAGCACACATTCAGCTTGATGACATCCCTCGAACTCTTGATCCAGCAGAGGGCCGATGGAGAGTTTCGTCAGCACGACGGCGTGGCGACGGTGTTGATGATGTGATCCGCGCAGGGCTTCGCCTAAGCACTACGACAATATGATCTTGCATCAACGTAACCATTTACGACGAGCTCTTTGTCACCTCCATAAACGAGAAACATATCCGTAGTCCTTTTCAGGTATTTCAGGATGTTCTGGACCACTGTCCAGTGATCCACTCCTGGATTACTTTGGTACCTCCCTGCTAAACTTATAGCAAGGCACACATCAGGTCTGGTACACAGCATTGCATACATGATAGAACCTATGGCTGAGGCATAGGGAATGACTTTCATTTTCTCTCTACCTTCTGCAGTGATCGGGCATTGAGTCTGACTCAACTTCACACCTTATAACACAGGCAAGAACCCTTTCTTTGACTGGTCCATTTTGAACTTCTTCAAAACTTTATCAAAGTATGTGCTTTGTGAAAGTCCAATTAAGCGTCTTGATCTATCTCTATAGATCTTGATGCCCGATATATAAGCAGCTTCACCAAGGTTTTTGATTGAAAAATTCTTATTCAAGTATCCTTTTATGCTATCTAGAAATTCGGTATCATTTCCAGTCAATAATATGTCATCTACACATAATATTAGAAATTCTATAGAGCTCCCACTCACTTTCTTGTAAATACAGGCTTGTCCAAAAGTCTGTATAAAACCATATGCTTTGATCACATTATCAAAGCGTATATTCCAACTCCGAGATGCTTGTGCCAGTCCATAAATGGATCGCTGGAGCTTGCACACTTTGTCAGCAACTTTAGGATCGACAAACCTTCTGGTTGCATCATATACAACTCTTCTTTAAGAAATCCATTAAGGAATGCGGTTTTGACATCCATTTGCCGAATTTCATAATCATAAAATGCGGCATTTGCTAACATGATTCGGACAGACTTAAGCATCGCTACGGGTGAGAAGGTCTCATCGTAGTCAACTCCTTGAACTTGTCGAAAACCTTTCGCAACAAGTCGAGCTATGTAGACAATAACATTACCTTCAGCGTCAGTCTTCTTCTTGAAGATCCATTTATTCTCTATGGCTTTCCAATCATCGGGCAAGTCAACCAAAGTCCATACTTTGTTCTCATACATGGATCCCATCTCAGATTTCATGGCCTGAAGCCATTTCGCAGAATCTGGGCTCATCATCGCTTCCTCATAGTTCGTATGTTCGTCATGGTCTAGTAACATGACTTCCAGAATAGGATTCCCGTACCACTCTGGTGCGGAACGTACTCTGTTTGACCTACGAGGTTCGGTAGTAACTTGATCTGGAGTTTCATGATCATCATCATTAACTTCCTCACTAATAGGTGTAGGCATCACTGGAACTGATTTCTGTGATGTACCATTTCCCAATTCGGGAGAAGGTACAATTACCTCATAAAGTTCTACTTTCCTCCCACTCACTTCTTTCGAGAGAAACTCCTTCTCTAGAAAGGATCTGTTCATAGCAACGAATATCTTGCCTTCGAATCTGTGATAGAAGGTGTACCCAACAGTCTCCTTTGGGTATCCTATGAAGACGCATTTCTCCGATTTGGGTTTGAGCTTATCAGGTTGAAGTTTTTTCACATAAGCATCGCAGCCCCAAACTTTAAGAAACGACAGCTTAGGTTTCTTGCCAAACCACAGTTCATATGGTGTCATCTCAACGGATTTAGATAGTGCCCTATTTAACGTAAATGCAGCCATCTCTAAAGCATAACCCCAGAACGATAGAGGTAAATCGGTAAGAGACATCATAGATCGCACCATATCTAATAAAGTATGGTTACGACGTTCGGACACACCATTACGCTGCGGTGTTCCAGCTGGCGTGAGTTGCAAAATTATTCCACATTGTTTCAAATGAAGACCAAACTCATAACTCAAATATTCACCTCCACGATCAGATCGTAGAAACTTTATTTTCTTGTTACGATGATTTTCCACTTCACTCTAAAATTCTTTGAACTTTTAAATGTTTCAGACTTATGTTTCATTAAGTAGATGTACCCATATCTGCTCAAATCATCTGTGAAGGTCAGAAAATAACGATACCCGCCGCGAGGCTCAACACTCATCGGATCTCATACATTAGTATGTATTATTTCCAATAAGTTAGTTGCTCGCTCCATTGTTCCGGAGAACGGAGTTTTAATCATCTTGCCCATGAGGCATGGTTCGCAAGTATCAAGTGATTCCAAAAGCCCATCAGCATGGAGTTTCTTCATGCGCTTTACACCAATATGACCTAAACGACAGTGCCACAAATAAGTTGCACTATCATTACTAACTTTGCATCTTTTGGCTTCAACATTATGAACATGTGTATCACTACGATCGAGATTCAACAAAAATAGACCACTCATCAAGGTTGCATGACCATAAAAGATATTGCTCGTATAAATAGAACAACCATTATTCTCTGATTTAAATGAATAACCGTCTCGCATGAAACAAGATCCAGATATAATGTTCATGCTCAACGCTGGCACCAAATAACAGTTATTTAGTTCTAAAACTAATCCCGAAGGTAGATGTAGAGGTAGTGTGCCAACGGCGATCACATCGACTTTGGAACCATTTCCCACGCGCATCATCACCTCGTCCTTCGCCAATCTTTAATCCGTAGCCCCTATTTTGAGTTGCAAATATGAGCAACAGAACCAGTATCAAATACCCAAGCGTTACTACGAGCATTAGTAAGGTACACATCAATAGCATGTATATCAAATATACCTTTCACTTTGCCATCCTTCTTATCCGCCAAATACTTGGGGCAGTTTCGCTTCCAGTGACCAGTCCCATTGCAGTAGAAGCACTCAGTTTCAGTCTTAGGTCCAGACTTGGGCTTCTTCCCTGGAGCAGCAACTTGTTTGCCGTTCTTTTTGAAGTTCCCCTTCTTCCCTTTGCCCTTTTTCTTGAAACTAGTGGTCTTATTAACCATCAACACTTGATGCTCCTTCTTGATTTCTACCTCCGCAGCTTTTAGCATCGCGAAGAGATCGGGAATTGTCTTTTCCATCCCTTGCATATTATAGTTCATCACGAAGCCTTTATAGCTTGGTGGCAGTGATTGAAGAACTCTGTCAATGACACTATCATCAGGAAGATTAACTCCCAGCTGAGTCAAGTGGTTATGGTACCCAGACATTTTGAGTATATGTTCACTGACAGAACTATTCTCCTCCATCTTGCAGCTATAGAACTTGTTGGAGACTTCATGTCTCTCAACTCGGGCATTTGCTTGAAATATTAACTTCAACTCCTGGAACATCTCATATGCTCCATGACGTTCAAAACGTCTTTGAAGTCCCGATTCTAAGCTGTAAAGCATGACACACTGAATAATCGAGTAGTCATCAACACGTGACTGCCAGGCATTCACAATGTCTACAGTTGCTGGGGGGTGGCACACCTAGCGTTGCTTCAAGGACGTAATTCTTCTGTGCAGCAATGAGGATAATGTAGGAGATATGCCCTAGAGGCAATAATAAATGATATTATTTATCTCCGAGTTCATAATTATGTTTATGTTCCATGCTATAGCTGCAATGATTCTCGAGTCTACAATATCCACGAGGCTAGGAAGACTCAAATGCACGTGTGGAATAATAAACGGTAAGAAGTATTCCTAGTCTGGCCTCTAAGACTAGCTCAAGTGTTGCATGATGATTCTGTTTTCCTGGTCATGGGCATGTCTATGCCAGCAACTTTGAGGGCACAATGTTAAGAGAACATTTGTGTTGAATCGACCCGGATTGATGTTATGCTATGAGATTCATTCGTCACAAGTTTATTGGTACATAACACAGAGATGGTTAACGTTTGCATGATTCCTTAGACCATGAGAGTATCGAGTTTCTTCATGCTTGCTTCATGAACTTTGGGGTTTGTTAAACGTCATCCGTAAATGGGTGGCTATTACGGCGGCTTACGGGTTCATGTAAAAGTGTGTCAAGTAACTTGATAGCTCAAGATTGGGATTTGCTCCTCCGACGATGGAGAGATATCTCTGGTCCCTCTCGGTGTTACGGTATCCATCATCGTCTGGCCAGACACTTTGTGATTTGATCACGGGGATGCCGGAACACGATAACGAGAAAAGAGAACAATACCGGTAACGAGGTAACTAGCATAGTGGACAAGTTGTTGATCCACGGGAATGCCAACATGTCTCACCTCGGGTATTTGTAACATATCGCGAAGCAACAGGAATAGCACACGGCAACTGGAGGTTCACTCGAATATTTATTCGTGTGGGTATAGGGGTCAATATGGGTGTCCACGGCTCCGATGTTGATCATTGACCAGAAGGGGTTCCGGGTCATGTCTATACTTCACCGAACCTATAGGGTCACACGCTTAAGGGTCATCTATCTGCTGAATTCTAGACAGGGAGTCTGAGAGAAAATCACCGAAAAAGTTTCGGACAGCGGAATCGTACCGCAGAGAGAGGTCATCGGATAAGTTTCGATGATACCGAAAAGTTGTTTCGGGATACACCATTAAGTCAAATTGGTTTCGGCACATGCCTGATAATTCTTGGAGGATGCCAGAATCATTCTGGAAGCTTTTTGGAATTTTCTAAGATAAAAACCGGAAATGTTCCGGAGCTGCCGGAGCCACTTCAGATGCGTTTCGCAGATGAAAATCACTAAAACCGGAATTGTTTCGGAACGCGTTGAAAATCATTTTAGTGGGTACTGGAAATGTTCTTACCCCACATAAATATTTTCAGTTCGATCAGACGCTGAAAAATGTCGTCGTGAATAGTGAAAATCAGCTTTATGGTTACTTTATGAAAAGCCACATTTTGGGGCTTTGCTCCAAAAGATCTTGGGGATGACATGGATGGATAGGAGCCATTTTTTGGGCCCCTCATGGGGGTGTGGCCGGCCACATGGGGTATCCCCCCTTGGGGACCCTCTTGTTCCTTGGTTTCACTCCTAGGTCCTTGTGGAAGGACTTCATTCATGTGCATTTTGGGTTTTTTGTGAAACTACCCTACCCCCTTGGGATTTCCTATAAATAGAGGTGGAGGGGCAGCCCTCCACACTCATCCCTTGCTCTCATACACATGCCATGCATTATCTGGCTTCTTCTCTCCCTCCCACGAAAAGAGTTTCGTAGAGCCGTAAGGCTGTCTGGGTTCCGGCAGGAACTAGTTCTGGACGGCGAAGCCCTACCGGATAGATGACACCGTATGTGTGCAACTCTGTAGAGAGATCGTAGTTTCGGTCTTAGTTCGTGAGTGCCTCCCGAACGGCTGTCCGTGTGACCGTCCGAGTTTCGAAGGTCCTCCCGAAGGGCTGTCCGAGTGACCGTTCGAGGTTCGAAGGTCCTCCCGAAGGGCTGTCCGCGACACCGTCTGGGGGGCTGTTCGACCGCCTCCCGGAGGGCTGTCTGAGGAGCAGATGAGGGTATACATCCTCGCGGTTGGGAGGTTGTAAATCCTAGCTGCGGGGATCTGCACCGCCGATCGTCATCGACTCTACTTCCCGCTGCGCTACGAGTCGGTAAAGAAAAAGATCAAACCATGTATGCAGTCTCCATAGTGGTCCTGGGCTGGTGCGTAGGTCGGAAAATTTTTGTTTTCTGTCGCGTTCCCCATCAGTGGCATCAAGAGCCGTGCTATGCGTAGATGCAGGTTTCGATCTAGAATACATGGAGATGTATGGGTATTGCATAATATAATTAGGTAGTGGATGAGATCTATTGCTGAAAATTATTTATGCGGGTGACAGATGAAATCTGTTACCCGAGGTTCTTCTTGCTTCCCTAGAATTTGCGTTTGCTCAATCTCGAGACAGCATGGTGGAATTTGACAAAGTTCTGGCAATCCGTGATCCTGATTGATCATGGAAGTGCTATCAGTTCTTTGGGTTCTGCCGTAGTCAAAAGAAAGATGAAATTCGCAGATGAAAGGGCATTGCAGATATGATCTGCACGGGGGTCATGCGTATGACGAAGTTTAGTATGGGGCTCGAGATTTAATTATCCCGTGTTTCATACACCCCGAGATGTTAATCTAGCAACTTGAATAATCATACTTGATGATAAAACGTTGGTCGCTGCGGTTTAAGTTAAAACCTTAGAAGCCACGTAAAATAAATTTTGCATAAACCGATTAGAGGCGTCTAACTTGGTTTTGCAGGATGTGCATATGATGTGGTATAGCAGTGCTCATACTAATTCGATTATGTATGAGATGACTATATGATGTAATTTGATTAACATGACCTGCGTGTCATGATTCGGCATGATGGTTGGAGCCATATGATTGCACTTTAATGACCTGCGTGTCAACCTTGTTGTAATGCATTATTTTGTTAGCTATAGAGATAGCAATATTATCTGGTGCATCGACAAGGTGGTGGCAATCTTCGCGAAGGTGAACACCGACGCGAATGCCGAAGACGAAGAAATGAAAGACTTCTCCGTCAGAAAGGGCTATACCATATCATGCTATTATGAATTGCCTGAGATGTTTATCCCTTATGATGCACCCTTCTTGATTGCGCGGTAGTCGCTTTTATTAGGGTGATCTCTCACTTAAAATACCAAGTAGTTAGTGTTCTCCCAAGTGTAGCACCGTCACGGCACCTATCTTTTCGGGGTGCGCCGTGTCACACGGGTACGAATGATTAGAGAAGTGTGAGGCGGGTGAGTTGAGACCTCGCAGCGAGATCACTTGGTTGTCTTGACGTTCAGGCATGACCGTCATGAGCTCGGAACACACGCATCGAAAGATGAACAAGAGTCACATAGAGATGTGATTGGCAAGTTGGCCTACCGGTTGAGATTTTTCGTCATCAGTGGTGTTACACCAATGGCGAACAATTGAAATGTGGGTCTTGTATCACTCACAATCAATTTTGAGAGATATTGATTTGAGTGGGAGCGCACTGTTGAATTAACATGTTTAATTCTTAGTGCAATTAATTATGAACATTGTCTAAGTGTTATATGCAAAATAGTTGTAGAATAATGGCTCGCGTTTCCACCTTCCCTGTTAAAATTGAATAACTGTTAAATATCTAGTTAAAACTTTACGATTGGTACCGTAATATGAGGATTGTCCTCAAAAGTGCCGAGAAGGACTTTGTCCTATCGCATGCTTTCCGTATCCTCCCGCTAATGCTATGGATCATGTGACTCTCGTCCTTTGATCCAAAAGCTAGAATTCTGTTACGGTCAAGTGGAATATGTTTGCTTCCATGAAACCCAAACTTCGAAAGTTGGGATAGTTATATGATATTCATGGAACTGAAAATTATTTTCAGATACAAACAAAGCAATGTTTGTTTGCAAGTATTAGTAAAAGTGTTTACTATGCATTTGACTGTTGGGAAAGGGATCCAGAAGAACGCCTGTCATATAATGGAAGGTGAATAAAACAACAACTTAAAGAGAAAGGAAGTGTCCAAAGGGTGTTAGTATGACTTACACGCCTAGGAAGTCCGGGGCTAATGCCACTCTTAAGTTGGGTGCTTCTTCTGAGAGTAGGAGAAATACTAAAAGTTAAACTGCTAGAAGTATAAAGGCAAAAGGAAAGAAGACTGGAATATCCAGCTCATGTATGAATGTCATACAAGTTTTTGATGTATAGAAGGCTGGTCAAAGATATAGTTCTTGCGAATTATGGTTAAACATGTTAATCACTAATTCTTGGGTATTGTGAGTTCATCACAAAAATGCCCGCTCGATTGCATTCTGTTGCAACTCGATGTAAGAACTACTATGGCCTGAAAGACTAGCTAGAAATGAGGTTAAGGTATAGACAGGGAACATAGTAAATGTTACTATACCTTCCATCAGTGTATTGCCGTCTGTATTTATTTTCATAATTCATTTAGAGTTTTACAAACTCTATCCCATTTCATAAGGCATCTTGCAAGAAGGTTGTTCATAAGAGAACTTTTTATGTTCGATGTTATGAATAACACAAGGGCCATACTTTCATTATGAATGAGATGTATGTTATGAATATTGATAATAATACAATACCTCTGGGTTTACTTTCATAATTCATTTTAGAGTTTCATACACTCTAGCCCATTGCACAATGTTTGTTGCAAAAGAGTTGTTCATAAAAAGAACAATTGTTGTTAAGTATTATGAATAACATAAGGGCCATACTTCCATCATCGATGGGACGTATGTTATGAATATTGAGGGTAATATGATACATCCATAACACTGACGCTAAATGTCGCAAGACTAAAAGAATACCACACAAGTGGGGCACTACATTTGGTCACATTGGAGAAACCCGCATGGAAAATTCCATTATGATGGATTTTGAAGTCTTTTTGATTTTGAATCATCTGACACTTGCAACTTTCCACCGAAAAGTGAAGTGACTAAAATACCGTTCACAGGCCATAAGGAACGAACAACAAACTTATTAGTGATCATACATTTGATGTGTGTAGTCCGATAAGTGTTGTTAGTGGTGGATTTATTTATCTTCAGAAATGACTCAAGTAGATATATGAATATTTACTTGATGAGACGTAAGTCTGGATCTTTTGAAATCATTCGAAAGGTTCTCAAAAATGAAGTAGAAGTTATTGTAACAAGAAAATTATGTTTCTGCAATTTGATTGCACAAAGGAATATTTGAGTTACATGTTTAGCGAATGTCTGATGAGTTGTGAAAGGGGTTTCATAAACTTGCACCTCCCGGAACACCACTGCAAGTGGAAAGTCCGTGGGGATGTAATCAAACCATTTATGACATGGTAAGGTCAAAGATGACATAAATAAATTTGCCATTATCCCTTTTAAAGTGATGCTTTAGAGACTGCGGCTTTTACACTGAAAAGAGCTACATCGGGTCTGTTGAAATGAAGCCATGGTATGGTACGCCCAACCATGTTATATCTTTTCTTAACATTTGGAATACGGGGCTTGTGTAAAAGGTTACAAACCTATTCCAAATCAGACAAGTGCTACTTTGTAGGTTATACCAAAATGTTGGGTATTCCTCCCTCACTATACCGAGGCAAATAGTTTTGCCGCGAAACGGTGTGCTTTTAAAGAGAATGGTTCTTTCTAAAAGGTGAGTGGGAGAATAGTGCAACTCGACGAGATAAACAGTATCTTCATCAGACCAAAGGAAAGAGACCTTGGAAGAAATTCCAGAGTTTCCTACTGCGACTGATACAGAAGTCTCTACAATAAAATGTATGAACTTCGGTCGAACTTGCAGCTGAACCACGTAGGCAAGGCTCGTGCAAACCTCTCAGGTGCGCAAACGAGATATTGTTGTTAGACAACATTATACCTACGATACACAAGGAAGCGTTGATGGGCCCTGACTCCGGAATTGGCTAAATGCCAATACAACCCGAGTTAGTTTCCATATAAGTGATTCAAGATTAAAACCTTGATACACCTTTCGGAAGACTTAGAGTCTAACGAATATTTATGGAACTTAAAACTGATACGGATAAAATGTTTTATCCATAAAGCTCGACTTGTTGAAATAATACGATGTTGTTTTCATCGTAGCGATGCTTAAAGTCGGTTCGGGTTGAACTAGCAATTAATACATATTTCAATCATGAGATATGAAACGTGGATGATAAAAGGATTTCCATCTGATGGAAATGAAAGCTAGGACTTGTATATGATACAGTCCAAAGTAATTTGTCGATCCAGAGGATGCTAGTAGGTATGCAAACTTCAGAGTTCCAGCAATGGACAGAAGAGAGCAAAATGGAGTTGGAATCTTCGTGTTTTGATGAAATGGTCAAAGGGGTTTTGATTTCATCAATGGGTAACGAAGATGCTTGCAATTCAAGAAAGTAAGTGGGAGCGTAATAATATTTCTAAAAACCTTATGTGCTTGGCACATTGGTAATTGGAAATAAATTTCTTGACACAAATTAGGACTTCATTTGAAAATAGTTTCTCGATGAAGTGCTTAGGCTAAATAGCCTCAATATTAGGCATGATGATCTATGGAGATAGATTTACCTAATGGGGCTAAGCAATGAATACATATTGACAAGATGCTAAAACCTTTTAGCATTTAAAACGCCAAGGAGTGATTCTTGCCAAAGTCACATGGAAAGAGTTTTTGCAAGACTCGGTGTCCCAAAACACTGATGAGTAAAATACATGATGCAGATTCCACACACTTTTGTGTTTGGATTAATCATGTATTCCATGGTATGTAAAACAACCAGATATGTCCGATACTCCCAAGGTGTTGCGAGTATGGATACCAAAGTGATCAAATTACTGATCATGGGACAACAGTGAAAGATGTCACAGAGTACTAGAGTAAGTACTGATGACATGGTTTTCTCGCAAGCAGAGATCATGAAGAGTTCGTTGTAAAATGTTACATCGATAGAGTCTTCATCTTTTCTCCATGCGATTTTCGATTTAAATTAAGGGTTTTGTGTAACACACAATGTGGTGGCACAGTTAGTTGGAATTTGTTCAAACTAGTTACTGTGGCGAATTCTATAACAAGGGCTAAGTATGTTGACGCTTTAGAAGCGACAAAGAAGATGTTGAATCATATAGTTCATTCGTGAACTTAGTATAGTTCCAAGATGGCTTTTGACAATGGGACACTACTGCAGGTAGTTGCTCCATAACTCAGTCTGAGGAATCCAGGTTCGACCTGTGATTCACATACATACAAAGCCAAGTCCACACAAACTATGAATTTTGTGAAAACGTCAAAACGCGAGGACATGCAAAGATACACACGGAACTGAAGTCGTCAGATCCGTTGGACATCAGGCTATACCACAAGCGAAGCATATTTACACCGGTGTGCCACAGGTGTGAAGTGCATTAGCATAAGCTAGATTATTGACTCTAGTGCAAGTGGGAGTCTGTAGGAGATATGCCCTAGAGGCAATAATAAATGATATTATTTATCTCCGAGTTCATAATTATGTTTATGTTCCATGCTATAGCTGCAATGATTCTCGAGTCTACAATATCCACGAGGCTCGGAGGAAGACTCAAATGCACGTGTGGAATAATAAACGGTAAGAAGTATTCCTAGTCTGGCCTCTAAGACTAGCTCAAGTGTTGCATGATGATTCTGTTTTCCTGGTCATGGGCATATCTATGCCAGCAACTTTGAGGGCACAACATTAAGAGAACATTTGTGTTGAATCGACCCGGATTGATGTTATGCTATGAGATTCATTCGTCACAAGTTTATTGGTACATAACACAGAGATGGTTAACGTTTGCATGATTCCTTAGACCATGAGAGTATCGAGTTTCTTCATGCTTGCTTCATGAACTTTGGGGTTTGTTAAACGTCATCCGTAAATGGGTGGCTATTACGGCGGCTTACGGGTTCATGGAAAAGTGTGTCAAGTAACTTGATAGCTCAAGATTGGGATTTGCTCCTCCGACGATGGAGAGATATCTCTGGGCCCTCTCGGTGTTACGGTATCCATCATCGTCTGGCCAGACACTTTGTGATTTGATCACGGGGATGCCGGAACACGATAACGAGAAAAGAGAACAATACCGGTAACGAGGTAACTAGCATAGTGGACAAGTTGTTGATCCACGGGAATGCCAACAAGTCTCACCTCGGGTATTTGTAACATATCGTGAAGCAACAGGAATAGCACACGGCAACTGGAGGTTCACTCGAATATTTATTCGTGTGGGTATAGGGGTCAATATGGGTGTCCACGGCTCCGATGTTGATCATTGATCGGAAGGGGTTCCGGGTCATGTCTATACTTCACCGAACCTATAGGGTCACACGCTTAAGGGTCATCTATCTGCTGAATACTAGACAGGGAGTCTGAGAGAAAATCACCGAAAAAGTTTCGGACACCGAAAAGTTTCGGACAGCGGAATCGTACCGCAGAGAGAGGTCATCGGATAAGTTTCGATGATACCGAAAAGTTGTTTCGGGATACACCATTAAGTCAAATTGGTTTCGGCACATGCCTGATAATTCTTGGAGGATGCCAGAATCATTCTGGAAGCTTTTTGGAATTTTCTGAGATAAAAACCGGAAATGTTCCGGAGCTGCCGGAGCCACTTCAGATGCGTTTCGCAGATGAAAATCACTAAAACCAGAATTGTTTCGGAACGCGTTGAAAATCATTTTAGTGGGTACTGGAAATGTTCTTAGCCCACATAAATATTTTCAGTTCGATCAGACGCTGAAAAATGTCGTCGTGAATAGTGAAAATCAGCTTTATGGTTACTTTATGGAAAGCCACATTTTGGGGCTTTGCTCCAAAAGATCTTGGGGATGACATGGATGGATAGGAGCCATTTTTTGGGCCCCTCATGGGGGTGTGGCCGGCCACATGGGGTATCCCCCCTTGGGGACCCTCTTGTTCCTTGGTTTCACTCCTAGGTCCTTGTGGAAGGACTTCATTCATGTGCATTTTGGGTTTTTTGTGAAACTACCCTACCCCCTTGGGATTTCCTATAAATAGAGGTGGAGGGGAAGCCCTCCACACTCATCCCTTGCTCTCATACACATGCCATGCATTATCTGGCTTCTTCTCTCCCTCCCACGAAAAGAGTTTCGTAGAGCCGTAAGGCTGTCTGGGTTCCGGCAGGAACTAGTTCTGGACGGCGAAGCCCTGCCGGATAGATGACACCGTATGTGTGCAACTCTGTAGAGAGATCGTAGTTTCGGTCTTAGTTCGTGAGTGCCTCCCGAACGGCTGTCCGTGTGACCGTCCGAGTTTCGAAGGTCCTCCCGAAGGGCTGTCCGATTGACCGTTCGAGTTTCGAAGGTCCTCCCGAAGGGCTGTCCGCGACACCGTCTGGGGGGCTGTTCGACCGCCTCCCGGAGGGCTGTCTGAGGAGCAGATGAGGGTATACATCCTCGCGGTTGGGAGGTTGTAAATCCTAGCTGCGGGGATCTGCACCGCCGATCGTCATCGACTCTACTTCCCGCTGCGCTACGAGTCGGTAAAGAAAAAGATCAAACCATGTATGCTGTCTCCATAGTGGTCCTGGGCTGGTGCGTAGGTCGGAAAATTTTTGTTTTCTGTCGCGTTCCCCATCAGTGGCATCAAGAGCCGTGCTATGCGTAGATGCAGGTTTCGATCTAGAATACATGGAGATGTATGGGTATTGCATAATATAATTAGGTAGTGGATGAGATCTATTGCTGAAAATTATTTATGCGGGTGACAGATGAAATCTGTTACCCGAGGTTCTTCTTGCTTCCCTAGAATTTGCGTTTGCTCAATCTCGAGACAGCATGGTGGAATTTGACAAAGTTCTGGCAATCCGTGATCCTGATTGATCATGGAAGTGCTATCAGTTCTTTGGGTTCTGCCGTAGTCAAAAGAAAGATGAAATTCGCAGATGAAAGGGCATTGCAGATATGATCTGCACGGGGGTCATGCGTATGACGAAGTTTAGTATGGGGCTCGAGATTTAATTATCCCGTGTTTCATACACCCCGAGATGTTAATCTAGCAACTTGAATAATCATACTTGATGATAAAACGTTGGTCGCTGCGGTTTAAGTTAAAACCTTAGAAGCCACGTAAAATAAATTTTGCATAAACCGATTAGAGGCGTCTAACTTGGTTTTGCAGGATGTGCATATGATGTGGTATAGCAGTGCTCATACTAATTCGATTATGTATGAGATGACTATATGATGTAATTTGATTAACATGACCTGCGTGTCATGATTCGGCATGATGGTTGGAGCCATATGATTGCACTTTAATGACCTGCGTGTCAACCTTGTTGTAATGCATTATTTTGTTAGCTATAGAGATAGCAATATTATCTGGTGCATCGACAAGGTGGTGGCAATCTTCGCGAAGGTGAACACCGACGCGAATGCCGAAGACGAAGAAATGAAAGACTTCTCCGTCAGAAAGGGCTATACCATATCATGCTATTATGAATTGCCTGAGATGTTTATCCCTTATGATGCACCCTTCTTGATTGCGCGGTAGTCGCTTTTATTAGGGTGATCTCTCACTTAAAATACCAAGTAGTTAGTGTTCTCCCAAGTGTAGCACCGTCACGGCACCTATCTTTTCGGGGTGCGCCGTGTCACACGGGTACGAATGATTAGAGAAGTGTGAGGCGGGTGAGTTGAGACCTCGCAGCGAGATCACTTGGTTGTCTTGACGTTCAGGCATGACCGTCATGAGCTCGGAACACACGCATCGAAAGATGAACAAGAGTCACATAGAGATGTGATTGGCAAGTTGGCCTACCGGTTGAGATTTTTCGTCATCAGTGGTGTTACACCAATGGCGAACAATTGAAATGTGGGTCTTGTATCACTCACAATCAATTTTGAGAGATATTGATTTGAGTGGGAGCGCACTGTTGAATTAACATGTTTAATTCTTAGTGCAATTAATTATGAACATTGTCTAAGTGTTATATGCAAAATAGTTGTAGAATAATGGCTCGCGTTTCCACCTTCCCTGTTAAAATTGAATAACTGTTAAATATCTAGTTAAAACTTTACGATTGGTACCGTAATATGAGGATTGTCCTCAAAAGTGCCGAGAAGGACTTTGTCCTATCGCATGCTTTCCGTATCCTCCCGCTAATGCTATGGATCATGTGACTCTCGTCCTTTGATCCAAAAGCTAGAATTCTGTTACGGTCAAGTGGAATATGTTTGCTTCCATGAAACCCAAACTTCGAAAGTTGGGATAGTTATATGATATTCATGGAACTGAAAATTATTTTCAGATACAAACAAAGCAATGTTTGTTTGCAAGTATTAGTAAAAGTGTTTACTATGCATTTGACTGTTGGGAAAGGGATCCAGAAGAACGCCTGTCATATAATGGAAGGTGAATAAAACAACAACTTAAAGAGAAAGGAAGTGTCCAAAGGGTGTTAGTATGACTTACACGCCTAGGAAGTCCGGGGCTAATGCCACTCTTAAGTTGGGTGCTTCTTCTGAGAGTAGGAGAAATACTAAAAGTTAAACTGCTAGAAGTATAAAGGCAAAAGGAAAGAAGACTGGAATATCCAGCTCATGTATGAATGTCATACAAGTTTTTGATGTATAGAAGGCTGGTCAAAGATATAGTTCTTGCGAATTATGGTTAAACATGTTAATCACTAATTCTTGGGTATTGTGAGTTCATCACAAAAATGCCCGCTCGATTGCATTCTGTTGCAACTCGATGTAAGAACTACTATGGCCTGAAAGACTAGCTAGAAATGAGGTTAAGGTATAGACAGGGAACATAGTAAATGTTACTATACCTTCCATCAGTGTATTGCCGTCTGTATTTATTTTCATAATTCATTTAGAGTTTTACAAACTCTATCCCATTTCATAAGGCATCTTGCAAGAAGGTTGTTCATAAGAGAACTTTTTATGTTCGATGTTATGAATAACACAAGGGCCATACTTTCATTATGAATGAGATGTATGTTATGAATATTGATAATAATACAATACCTCTGGGTTTACTTTCATAATTCATTTTAGAGTTTCATACACTCTAGCCCATTGCACAATGTTTGTTGCAAAAGAGTTGTTCATAAAAAGAACAATTGTTGTTAAGTATTATGAATAACATAAGGGCCATACTTCCATCATCGATGGGACGTATGTTATGAATATTGAGGGTAATATGATACATCCATAACACTGACGCTAAATGTCGCAAGACTAAAAGAATACCACACAAGTGTGGCACTACATAGTGGTCCTGGGCTGGTGCGTACGTCGGAAAATTTTTGTTTTCTGTCGCGTTCCCCATCAGATAATCCTCAAGTTACGGACCCAGTGCGTGTAGTTGGTACATAAAAGTAATTTTTGTGGCTTACGATTTTAATAATCCTTCTAGTCATTCCTAGCCTGCTCGGCTATGTCATTATTGTGCCGATTTTAACTGTGCTACCTGGACCTTCCCAGCACACAAATTTCGACAGTGAGCTAATCTTGCGTCGATCTTCCTCGTCATATCACTTCTCCTTGAACTGCAAACTTGATTTCGAGTTTGTGTCCTAACCGTGGTTCCAATAACCTTTCACTTTCATCATTCCTTTGACTTGATGTCATCGTCGATTAATTACATCTTCTTGAAAACCTCTCGACAAACTTGGCGTGATCATTGTCAACAATTTGACTTCTTCCAAGTTGTGTGTCGAAATTCAGGATGAGAAATACCATCCTTGCCCCTCGATGAATTGTGTTATCATCGACAACATTCTTGCCTCCCCTCAACACAAACTTGTTCATATTTTGTGTTGTATCTTGATTTCCCTGCTATCCAACCTATGTTATGTTCTACCGTGGAGTATTACCATCTTTGATGTCAAGAATGTCGTGAGCATTACTCCACCTCTTAAGAATTCTTGGTACAGTGATACTTCTCACCATCACCATTCTTTCTTGGTCCCCATGTTGTTTCTAAACGAAATACCGACAAATGGTCTGTGACGTGTAAATTCTAAACTTCTAGCAACCCTATTGCTTTGAAGTTATTGGTCTATAGTTTCATTCTACGTCTATGGCTTAATGAATCATCTTTCGAACATTGATTGTGCTACCTAGCCCATATTTCGGGTGCACATTTCAACCAATGTTTAACTGTGTATGTTTTCCTCGAGCATACATCATTAAGTCATTCAATCTAGCTAATGTTATCTCCTTGTTCACATAGTGGGGGAAATCCATCTTTTGGAAATCTCAATGGATTGTCGCTGAGTCAATCAGTCACCTCCTCACCTCTCCTTGATGTAATGATGAACCCTTGTTCGGAACTCGCTTCCATAGTTCAATTCTCGAGAATCTTACAATGTCATCTCGACAATTCGTGTTGCACTTTTCTTCTCAGGCATCCTGAGTCTGAGTTATCCTGACACCAATCAGATCTGAATCTCGGTCAGATATGATGGTTGGAACATATTTCCAAGAGTTGTAACATTGGTCTATTCATGACCCGGTAAGGTGATGTCATGCCTAACACACCTGGCCAGAGGACCTATTGTTATAAGTTTTCCTTTTTAGCAAGGTTAGCTGTTCTTCCATGAGGAAATTGTAAGACTTATTCTATAAGTTGTTCCTGATGGATCCTTTTTGTTTCCAAATTCTGATCTTCACCTGTTGACCATGTCAATGCTATCTCGAAGCATGTCTATGGTACTCCGATTTTCAACAGGAACATTTGAAGCCCAATGCTGAATGTTTCTTGCTCAATTATCCAAACACTGTTGTATGGGTAATGTCATGAAATTTCTCTCCCGTACCTAAGGAGTTTTCTACATTATATCATGTCATGGATATCATGCTCTGCTTGTCCTTGGGAAGGATATACCCTTGAAATATGTGTTTAAACACATTTTCCTTTCCATTCTTCTGTTTAATCTGATAATCATATTTTCCTTTCCATTGTTGGTTTAACCTTTCTGGTGATCTATATGATCTAAGCAGTAATATTCTCCTGCTTATGTAAACACCTCGGTGTACAACTCTGTCAGTAAGACCCTGTTACTATTGTTGGTGACATTCCGGTAACCACCGATGGACGAGAACTTTGCCTATTGGTCCGCCTCGTTTCAACGAGTAGGAAAATGGTTCTCCTCGTCCCTCGCCCTTGGTACCGACGATGTTGCTGACATATAACTGACAGGCTACCCTCTGACATTCCTTGCTATCATGATCATGCAAGATGTCACCGTCCTTCCTACTTTAACCACATGGTGGGCCCATAACCCACAGTTCCACAGGATCAAAACCTGACTCTCCCGTGCACCCCTATTCCCAAATTAATTCATCGCGCGTGGCCTCGTATGTAATTCACGAGCCACCTTCAAGTCTGATATCAGACACAATACTTATTCCCGTTGCTTTGAACCCCTTTCACGCCCTGTAACAGGCATCGAATGATTGCCTACCCGCTCGAAACTTCCCAGGATACCTCCTTACTTTGCTCTCGATATTTCCGTAAGTTTCAATTCGAGAGTTACTTTCCGCACCGTCGACGACGACACCTACGACACTGGAGGTGCCTACTACTACGTGCAGCCCGCTGACGACGACCAGGAGTAGTTACGAGGATCCCAGGCAGGAGGCATGCGCCTCGTTCGATCTGTATCCCAGTTTGTGCTAGCCTTCTTAAGGCAAACTTGTTTAACTTATGTCTGTACTCAGATATTGTTGCTTCTGCTGACTCGTCTGTGATCGAGCACTTGTATTCAAGCCCTCGAGGCCCCTGGCTTGTATTATGATGCTTGTATGACTTATTTATGTTTTAGAGTTGTGTTGTGATATCTTCCCGTGAGTCCCTGACCTTGATCGTACACATTTGCGTGCATGATTAGTGTACGGTCAAATCGAGGGCGTCACAAGTTGGTACCATCATCTTTCAACTTAGCTTTCTCTAGGAACGCATTAAAATTCAAGGGAACGGTAGCACGGGCCATTGATCTACAACAACATAGATATGCAAAAACTATCAGGTACTAAGTTCATGATAAATTAAAGTTCAATTAATCAAATTACTTAAGAACTCCCACTTAGATAGACATTCCTTGAGTCATCTAAATGATCATGTGATCCATATCAACTAAACCATGTCCGATCATCACGTGAGATGGAGTAGTTTTCAATGGTGAACATTTCTATGTTGATCATATCTACTATATGATTCATGTTCAACCTTCCGATCTCAGTGTTCCGAGGCCATATCTGCATATGCTAGGATCGTCAAGTTTAACCCGAGTATTCTGCACGTGCAAAACTGGCTTGCACCCGTTGTATGTGAAAGTAGAGCTTATCACACCCGATCATCACGTGGTGTCTCGGCACGATGAACTGTAGCAATGGTGCATACTAAGGAGAACACTTATACCTTGAAATTTAGTGAAGGATCATCTTATAATGCTACCGCCGTACTAAGCAAAATAAGATGCATAAAAGATAAACATCACATGCAATCAAAATATGTGACATGATATGGCCATCATCATCTTGTGCCTTTGATCTCCATCTCCAAAGCACCGTCATGATCTCCATCATCACCGGCTCGACACCTTGATCTCCATCGTAGCGTCGTGGTCACCTCACCAACTATTGCTACTACGACTATCGCTAACGCATAGTGATAAAGTAAAGCAGTTACATGGCGATCGCAATTCATACAATAAGAAGACAACCATATGGCTCCTGCCGATTGCCGATAACTTACAAAACATGATATATCATACAACAACTTATATCTCATCACGTCTTGACCATATCACATCACAGCAAGCCCTGCAAAAACAAGTTAGACGTCCTCTACTTTGTTGTTGCAAGTTTTACGTGGCTGCTACGGGCTTCTAGCAAGAACCGTTCTTACCTACACATCAAAACCACAACGATTTTTTGTCAAGTGTGTTGTTTTAACCTTCAATAAGGACCGGCCGTAGTCAAACTTGATTCAACTAAAGTTGGAGAAACAGACACCCGCCAGCCACCTGTGTGCAAAGCACGTCGGTAGAACCAGTCTCATGAACGCGGTCATGTAATGTCGGTCCGGACCGCTTCATCCAACAATACCGCCGAATCAAAGTAAGACGTTGGTGGTAAGCAGTATGACTATTATCGCCCACAACTCTTTGTGTTCTAATCGTGCATATCATCAACGCATAGACCTGGCTCGGATGCCAGTGTTGGGGAACGTAGCATGCAATTTCAAAAAAAAATCCTACGATCACGCAAGATCTATCTAGGAGATGCATAGCAACGAGAGGGGAGAGTGTGTCCATGTACCCTCGTAGACCGAAAGCGGAAGCGTTAGGTTAACGCGGTTGATGTAGTCGAACGTCTTCACGATCCAACCGATCCAAGTACCGAACGTAAGGCACCTCCGAGTTCAGCACACGTTCAGCTCGATGACGTCCCTCGAACTCTTGATCCAGCAGAGGGTCAAGGGAGAGTTCCGTTAGCACGACGGCATGGCGACGGTGTTGATGATGTGATCCGCGCAGGGCTTCGCCTAAGGACTACGACAATATGACCGAGGTGGTAAACTGTGGAGGGGGGCACCGCACACGGCTAAGAGAATTGTGGTGTCCTTGGGGTGCCCCCTCCCCTGTATATAAAGTAGGGGGGAGGAGGCCACCGGCCTAGGGGCGCGCCATAAGGAGGAGTCCAACTAGGATTCCCAATCCTAGTTGGATTCCCCTTCCAATGGAGGGGTGGGGGAGTGGAGAGGGAGAAGGAAAGAGGGGGGCCGCCCCCTCCCCTTGTCCAATTCGGTTTGGGCAAGGGGGCGCCACCTCCCGTGGCATGCCTCCTCTCCTCCACTATCGCCCATTAGGCCCATTTACTTTCTCGGGGGGTTCCGGTAGCCTCCCGGTACTCCGAAAATTCCCCGAACTTTATCGAAACCATTCCGGTGTCCGTATATAACCTTCCAATATATCTATCTTTACCTATCGACCATTTCGAGACTCCTCGTCATGTCCGTGATCTCATCCGGTACTCCGAACAAACTTCGGTCATCAAAAACACATAACTCATAATACAAATCATCATCGAACGTTAAGCGAGCAGACCCTACGGGTTCAAGAACTATGTAGACATGACCGAGACACATCTCCGGTCAATAACCAATAACGGAACCTGGATGCTCATATTGGTTCCTATATATTCTACGAAGATCTTTATCGGTCAAACCGCATAACAACATACGTCATTCCCTTAGTCATCGGTATGTTACTTGCCCAAGATTCGATCGTCGGTATCATCATACCTAATTCAATCTCCTTACCGGCAAGTCTCTTTACTCATTCCGTAATGCATCATCCCGCAACTTATGCATTACTCACATTGCTTGCAAGGCTTGTAGTGATGTGCATTACCAAGAGGGCCCAGAGATACCTCTCCGAAACACGGAGTGACAAATCCTAATCTTGATCTATGCCAACCCAACAAACACCTTCGGAGACACCTGTAGAGCATGTTTATAATCACCCAGTTACGTTGTGACATTTGATAGCACACAAGGTGTTCCTCCGGTATTCGGGAGTTGCATAATCTCATAGTCAGAGGAATATGTATAAGTCATGAAGAAAGCAATAGCAATAAAACTTAACGATTATAATGCTAAGCTAACGGATGGGTCTTGTCCATCACATCATTCTCTAATGATGTGATCCCGTTCATCAAATGACAACACATGTCTATGGTCAGGAAACTTAACCATCTTTGATTAACGAGCTAGTCAAGTAGAGGCATACTAGGGACACTCTGTCTGTCTATGTATTCACACATGTACTAAGTTTTCAGTTAATACAATTCTAGCATGAATAATAAACATTTATCATGATATAAGGAAATATAAATAACAACTTCATTATTGCATCTAGAGCATATTTCCTTCATTTACAAGTTTTGCATTTTCTGGAGTTTTCTCGGTGAAAAAGGGCTAATAAATGGCTAGACGTCTCGCAACATGCGAAGGGTGTCGCATGTCCTTCAAACCTGGCATGGATGCCTCATATGTCTGTGTCAGGCTGCTGCAAGAAGTCGGGGTCATTATTCATTGTCCCAAAAAAAACCAGTTGAGAGAAGTTTGCTAGACTAGGCCAGACGGGTGCATCCATGAGCATGTAGTTTTTCCTAATTTAAATGCCTCGATTATGTGCAATCACAGTCATTATTAATCAACATCAAAATTTACTCAACCCGGGAGGTGGGATCTCGGTTTGGCCGAAAATAATCGAGGGAGCAAGAGTAATATTATTCCTTAACTAGATAGGATTGTAAAAATATATGGAGTGACGATTGTAGGAGAAGCTGGGGAGGAGGCGATTCTGGGAGAACCGCCCAAAAGAATTGGCCCATAATATTATTCTATTATTGCACCCGGTCACATAAATTATATATATAGTGAATTTACCTCATAATAGATAGTTTCATAGGTCCACTCCAAAAGTATGAAATTCCCCGTGTTGAAATTCGAAAACCAAAATAATAGGTAAACGCTGGTGGCCGGTCGCACCACTCCACTCGCAGTAGTATTCACATGGGTCTGTTGAAGCCTCCAGTCCACTCGTTCCATTGCGTGTCTTATCTTATCCTCTATTCCCTCTTGCCACCGCATCTCAGCCTCCTTTTTCTTCGATCCCCGTCGGCGAGCTGCCGTCTCTCCTGCATCTAGCACACCCGGCGCACACCCCCACCCCTGGCTTCAGTCTGGCTCGCCGGCCGTTACCCCACTCTCAGTTCCTTTCTAGCCACCCCCACCAGCCATGGTTACACGCTGCAAGGGGCGGACATCATGGTAGCTCTCTGCGCTATGTGCTGGGAGAGTTCGCACCGGAGCTACGACGAGCGGCAGCGCACGGTGTTGCAACCGGTGATGCTTCAATATGGAGGGCAATCTGCTACAACCGATGGAGATTTTTGCTACTACCCGCACGACGGGAAAATCTACTACAACCAATGGTGGCACGCGAGGGGGGGGGGGGGGGGGGGGGAGCTGCTGGTGGTGGGGACGACACCCTCATGTGGTACAACCGATGGCCATTTTTGCTGGAACCGTCACAGCAAAAAGCTACATCCAGCACTACCGGCGATGGAGATGACATCCTCTGGTGCTGCATCCAGCGAATTTTTTGCTGCAACCAGCCGGCGAAAAAGTTGCATCCACACCAACTAGTGGTGGAATCAGACGACCAGGCAAGTCATTTTGCTAGCACCGACATTTTGTTTTGCTACTACTGGCAAAGTATTTTGCTGCTTCGACGACATGTTTCGTCGCGACGGTCGCCGGCGAGGACAGGAGGTGGAACCATTGATGTGTTTTGATGGAACTGTGGTTCTTTTTTGCTACTACCGGCGACAGTGGCTTTTTTGTTGCTGAGAGATTTTTTTCCTTTTTGTTAGAACATGGTAGTGGGAACCGATGATGCGGCGAGCCAGAGGTGGACGACGCAAGAAAATTCCACAACCATGATGCATGCTGGAACCGACCATGGAGAGATGGAATCGCAACAGAAGATGGAGCTCACCTGCATCCATGTTGCAAATTCCCGTCAGCCGCGCGGCGAAAGGCCGCAGTGTTGTAACTGGAGGTTGAGGGAGGAGGGGGAAGAGAGAGTCGTGCGCGCGCGTTTCTACGTATCTCATCTAACGGTCAGGGTTAGACCGGCCCAAAGTTTGGGCTGGCTGGCCGGCGGAGAATTCAGCCCGAAATAAAAAGGGACATAGATGTCTTTCATAAATCTCTCCCTAATAATAAAGCGGTTAGGGCTGCTGGTCGAACGTCGTCGGTGGTTTTTCGAAAACGCCCCTCCGTTACTTTGAAATAAACCCGCAATCCTGTTTAAGTGGATCTGATAAAACCGTTTTCACAGAAAACACCCTGCCGCATTTGCCCGTGTCCGCCGCCACCGACCGCACACCGTGCCTCCACGCGCGGGCGGCTCGCGCTCGTGCCTCCCTGCCGCCCCGCGCCGCCGCCCACCGGAGCTCCGCCGCCGGAACAACGCGCCGCCATGCCCTCCTCTCCTTCTTCCTTCCCCTCCCTCCTGTTCTATTTCTCACATCCCCCTCTCTCTCTCCTTCGCAGGAAGCGGAAGCCATGGCCCTGGACCTCCATGCTGGACCGCCGACCCGCGCCGGCCGGCCATCGGAGCGCCGCCGCTGGACCAACACGCCGCCCTGCCCTCCTCTCCTTCTTCCCTCCCTTCCCTCTGGTTATATTTCTCACATCCCCCTCTCTCTCCCCTTCAAAGGAAGCGGAAGCCATGGCCGTTGGACCTCCAACTGGACCGCCACCCCATGCCGGCCGGCCACCGGAGCGCCGCCGTCGGACCAACGCGGGTTGCCGCGCTGGACCGCAGCCTGGACGAAACTCCGGCGAGGCCATGAGCTCCCGAGTCCCAACCCGGGCTTAGGAGCGTACGGGAGCGCCGTCGTGGATCATGCGCGTCCTAGGTCCGCCGAGGCCACGGGCTCCCAAGCCGGGCATAGGTGCGTACTGGAGCAACGCCCGCCTGGGCGAGGTCCTCCTGCTTCTGGAGAGTTCATATGTCTCTTCCTACCGGAGCGTTCGTAATACTTTGCCTGATTCTATTATGGATTACCCATTTACAAGTTGACGTACTTTATTAATTTGGTGTCATATTAACTACACCGGATTCTGTTCTTGTGCAAAGGAAATTTGATTGGGATTGACCGCACATCTTAAATGCATCTAGAAAATTAACCACACATAGATTTCACTCTTATCGCCCTTTTATTCAATACATTTTGATTGCCGAAATTTGAAACAATGACCAGGTTCTGTAGGAAGCACAAGAAAGTGGGTATGAAAGCTATGAGACGATGGCCAATACAGATATTGACAGGGCTGGAAGTCCGGAGCCAACGAATATACATAGCGACTTAAAGTGTGACAATATATTCATAAATAGTCCTGATGGAACAGTGAAGAATGGCGACTATATGGTCTGGCGACATTATTGCATCAATGGAAAAAGCAAAGTGTCAAAGGTGTGTGACATTGTGTTTTTCTGACAGCTACAGATCTGTGAAAATATACCTATTCTATTTACTGTGGATATACTCTCAGGTTACTTTGTTTAAAAATTTATTTTAGTCGTGTACTAACAACCATTGTGTTAAAATGCAGGCGCATTAGACTTTATGGCACCAGAACGCTTCACTGGCAATTACAATGAGTTGGGTATTCCAACCCCCTTGCTGAACCCTGTGCTATTCGCAGCCTCTTCTGTCAATCCAGCAGCACACCGCTGCCCTTCGCATCCTCCCTGCATCACTGCGACTGGGCCGTGCTCACATTGTCCGCTGTCACATGCGCAATCTCTGCACTCGACGCTGCCTCCACCGAGATTCATTGCAAGGTCTGTTCGTAGCCACGGTTCTTGCTCCGTACCATTGTTGATGCTCCTGTTAAAGGAGCATCAGTTTTACGCATGCTTCCTGGGTCCTTGGTGAGAGGCCTCTGTGATGTTATTCTTTTAGGTAAGCTTTACTCAGGTTGCTACTCATGTCACAGTGTCTGTAATTTAGCCAGAGTCAGGTTCAGAGTTGTTGACTGAATTTTTTGGGCACAACCATCAAGCAACCTGAGTAAAGCTTACCTAAGCCAATGATTTTGTTCTATTAGCTAGAGCCAGGTTCAGATTTGTTCACTCTGGATTTTTTGGGCACAACCATCAAGCAAGCTAGGACGTATTGTTTAACTGAAGCAAAGGGCAGGTAAGCTATGAATGCTTCATTCTTCGTTCTGAACAAATGCAGCTACTATTTGTATTTGATCTGAGCAAAGGTGCAACCAATTGAAGTTATTTTGAAGAACCTGCACCTGAGTCTATATGTTCTGATTTTATAGCCTGCAGAGTCTGTAGAGTAAAGTTTGTACATTTTGTGAATCGCTTTGTTCCGGTTTCCCCTGGTGGTCTATACTGTATCAGGTTATTTACTATGTGCAGATTTGTTTGTGCCATTGCCGATCATGTACTTCTTTCTGTGCTTGGAAGCATAGTCTCATCGTATCCCCTAGATCTGTATAAGTATATTTAGCTCACATACACTTGGCATTTGTTCTTCAAAAGGCGCCACTCCGTGTCCTCTCGCCCTGCACGATCTTCCCTAAAGGCCACGAGATCAACATCAAAGAGCTGTGTGGACTTTAAGATGTCCTCGATGCTGGACTCCTGGTAACAGTTTATTACATGTTATTTCTTTTTCTTTTTTGGTGAGTCTTTTCTTGAGATTTAGGATTATGGAGTTAACGGGTGTTACTTTTGACCTGCTAATACCTCTGCGTTAAACTTTTTGCTCTTCGAAAGCAACTATGTAAGTCTGACGCTAACATAATGTTTACTGCTATAATACTTCAGTTTAACTTAGAGTCAGGAACACAAGTAGAATTTCATAGAAATCTGTCTAGCTCCTGTAGATGAAAGACTTCCTGCAAGTGAGCTCTTGAATAACTCTTACCTCCAGGAAGATGAGGTCTATTCCAGCGCCTCCAATTTTAGTCTCTCTGGTCTCAAGTGTGACTGAAGATGGGTGGCAATCTGCAAGTTTCGTGCTTTGGAAGGGTGAATTCTTACTGAAAAACCATATGCATCTTACGACCATATTAATTTAGTGCTAAGGTTTCCTCATACCAGTGGTAAATATAGCACTGAAGAAACTTTTAAATCAAACTTTACTTCAGTCTATAATGACACTACGAATTATTGCAGGCTGTTTAAAGAATGCTGAGTTGTCAAGCGAGGTGCTGCAGTGGCTGGCGTTGCCGGGCATGGGACGACGTCCCTAGGCTCCTGCCTGAGGCAAGCCTCTCTGGCCTCCTCGGATGCCCTCTAGGAACTGGCACTGCGTATGATGGCCTCCTCACCTAGCACCTAGGTTGACCTAGCCACCGCCATCGAAGCGGAGAGTTGACAACATATGTATGATTGTTGGACGTGTCAGTCCTGCTCAGTCCTGCCATTGGCATGTTCAAAACTATGAATTGAGTGACTACAAATATGGTTTGATCAATGAAATGAAAGGATGTTCTGTTACATCTTGTTATGCAGATATAGGGCTTGAATTATTTTCGGTCGCATCATCTTGGCCCTAAAATAAAAAGGCGAGTGTTGGAGGGCGCAACCAATTGCTACCAGTATCAAGGTGCACTTGATGTGTAGTTATCAGTCAATGAGAACCATAGAAAAATGGAGGCACCGACTCTAGGAGTATATATCCGCTCCAAAAAAAAGGGTGTGCTATATAATGAATAAAAGTTCAATATAGGTCAGTGAGTTTGAGGCAGCAAAAAGCTTTAGAGCTAAAATCAATAGGAAAGGGTATTTGTTTCTTAAGAAGTTTTTTTGATAAATGTAAAAAAGAAAATGAATTAGTTAGTTAGTAATAAGACTATAAGAGAGAAAAGGAGACCATGACTTGATTGTCTATTTATCCTTGCTCCATATCCGAATTTTCTGCTAGCGGCTGTCGTCAACCTGCCCTTGCATGCCATCTACTTCCAATTCACTTTGGCGAGAGGTGCGTGCCCGGCCGTCGACACTGACACATCCTCTCACTCAACATCGTGTCTCCGCAGGACGGAGCTGACAGATCGGTGAACCGCATAATGATCAACAAAGAGGCAAAATGTAGATGATTTTGATGCTTTCGATGGTGCATGCGGAGGTATAGCAACACACGGGTCTTCTGCTAGATGAGACAGGGGCGAAGCCCACCATCATTATAAATGTGCATAATTACAAGTCGGTGTAGGGAGGGGCTCACGAAAGTCGCGTGCTAGAGTGTGCTGACCAATCCCCGGTTCGGCCGTTGGCAACCATCAACAATGCACAGCGGATCAGACTTTGAGTGACCCTCCACGACCCAGTTCCTTGATCCCGCTCACGGTAGTGAAGCACTGCGATGGCCGCCAATGACACCCAACTCAGGGTGCTACTTTCCTCGACGGCCTCCCTGTTGTCACCGTAGCGGGATGCGTGGGACCAAGGTAGGGAATAGCTTGCGGAGAGCGGTCCTCATGTCTAGCTCGACAAGATTAGTTTTTAATGTTTTAAACATTCCATTGTGATTGCACGTTAATGACATGTGTGTCATGCAATGGCTGGGATTGACGAAGTCCACACATGTTGTGATTAGAGGACACTGCGGTAATCGCCGGCGGTGAGGGACTAAGGTAAGTGGTGAGACGGTGTCGGCGAGGGACTAAGATAAGTGGTGACACGGGTGGGACACCGTGTTGAAATAGAGGACGTCGAATTGTGGGGGTCTTGAGCCTTATTTATCGGGCCCGTTGCAACGCACGGGCATGTTTACTAGTATCAATAAAAGAGAATAGGTTTCTCGGCCACCAATCGGAATAATTGAAAGTTCAGTTCACCAGTCTTGCAGCAAGTGTGTACCCACAAAGCAATTCTTTCTTTGAGTCATCTCTTAGTAGTTCCACAGGGTTCTCTATTACATTTGTGTCAGGTGTAAGTAAGAAATCAAAGAGTAGAGAACCATGGTGTTTCTATGGGAGGTGGCACTATTAGGATGTCAAGTGCACGAGCCATTATCTGAAGAAAACACCCCTGAATTGAAAAGCTAATCGGCACTTGGATAGGTTGTCTCTGGAGTTAAATTTTATGCTCTCCCCATTAGCGACCTCTACTGATATAATATAGTTGTGTACGGGACTACAGATCGATTGAAACATTGAGTACTTTCTAATTTGTATGGTACGTACTGGATGCATGTCCCGCCTCTACTCTACCTCAACACGGAAGGCTTTGACAAGTACAGCGCCGCCGCCGCCATCGCCGCAGCTGACTGTGGCCGTCATGGATTTGCCGGCAAGACAAACCGGTTGAAACCGCGACGTCATTGGAGGAGAGCTGGAGGTTCTCGTGGACCAGTCGCCGCCCTCGTTGAGGCCGGTTTCCCATGACCTTCGGCCCTCCTACTCACCATCGTCATGTCCCGTGGGAGAAGAAGAGGGAGCGATGGTGGGGCCGAGTTGAGAGAGAGGGGCGGGAGGGCAGGGAACTCTTGCTCCCTCGCCTGGTGTGCCTCGAAGGGCAGGGAACATATTTTGAGTACCAGAAATTTGATGAAACGGAAGTTAATCAATGTTTCATCAAAACGTTGGCACTCATATGTAAATTGGGCATGAACTTTGCTTACAAAGCTAAACAATATTGTCGTGGCAAAAGAAATTCGGCATGAACTTTGCTAACATAGTTGACGTATGGAGTAACAGAAATTTGGCAAAACGGAAATGAATCAATGTTTCGCAAAAACTTTCTCACTCTTTTTAGCCACTTGGTCATATTTAGCAATCTTCCAAATATTCAGAGACCTGCTGCCCTTGCTGATGTGATGCTTGCTCGTTATATGATGTAAAACTAGTTAATCTACAAATTAATAAGATGCAAATTCTAAACCCTAGAGCATAATTTAGTCACGGAGATGTAGTATACCGTTGGCCGCTTTTCCGGCCACGGACGTGATGACAGTCGAGGCAGATGGCGGCGGCGGCGATCAAGGCGGGCGGCGGTGGCGGCGGTCGAGGCGGAGGACGGTGGCGGCGGTCGAGGCGGATGACGGGGCTGCGCGCGGTCGAGGGCAGACAACGCAATGACGAGCAGATCCGGTGATGCTAACAGCGTTGGACGCGTGGAAGGCGGCGCCGGCTAGTCGGAGGGATGGCGGCCGTGGCGGTCGAGGTGCACGACAACGAGGAAGGGGACGAGGGGGAGGAAATGGTAGAGAGAAAGACGAAACGTTGGAAATGAGAGGTTTGGGGACGGTTGCTGGGCGGGCGCGGAGGCGGAACTGTCCGTCGTGAGCAGTGGCGGGTGGGCACGTGCACCCGCCACAGGAGACATTTCCAAAATTTGGGGAAGTTGGCCCGCTTGCCAAAATATAGATGTGGCGAGCACCTACCAACGCCCACCACTGCGTGCCCACAATGTAGTGGCGGGCGCTAGGTTGGCGCTCGCCACTGATGTTTCCATCCGGCGGGCATACTCGGAAGAGCCTAGCTGTGGCGGGTGAACTCTGGCACCCGCCACAGGTATGCCCGTAACTGTGACGGGCAAGTCCTGTCACCCGCCACTGCTATTTTGGAAAAGTAGCAGTGACGGGTGACATGCCCCGCCCGCCACTATTTATAATTCACCTATAATCCCTTTTCCGGTAGTGCATCCAACATTGCTTATTCTCGTGTTTGCGTGCGAGGGAGGTTTTGTCAACTTTATGTCTAACTGAGATCATCAACAAGGCGGTCAGTGAAGACCATTCAGGATCTATCACAATGGATGTTCTCTTACGGCAGCAACAGACGATTGACGGTATGAACTCGGCTGATATGGTGATCACTGCTTCTTGGTATATATGGCGGCAACAAAGGCAAAGTACAAAGGGAGAGACCATCCAGGCTGGGGATCGCACTTCTATCTCAATCCGGGTTATGGTGACGAATTACACAACCGGTGCATATACGCCAACACAACCGGTGCAACAGTATGATCATATGTGGAAGAGGCCGCTGACGGGATTACTAAAGTGAATGTTGATTCTTCCTTCCACTATGAAACAATGTCCGGTGCAACTGGGACTCTTGCCCGAGACGACCATGGAAATTTTATAGCAGCAGCTGCATGGGTTTCGCCACAAATTTCCAGTGCTGAATCTGCGAGATCAATGCTATTCGAAACGACCTATACTTAGCATCACAGGTGGGTTGTGATCACGTGTTAATCGAGTCAGATTGCAAGGCGGCCGTTGACGTGGTGATGGGCATAGAAGATTATCTCGGTACTGATGTTTCAGTAGTTGCTGAATGTAAACTTTTAGCTCTAGATTTTGCTAGTATTGGCTTTGCCTTTTGTCCTAGAGAACCTAATGAGGTAGCAAATAGTTTAGCTAAGCATTCTTATTGTACTAGATCTTCCAACTCTTGGGATACTACCCCTGACTTTTATTCTCTCCGACATTGTAAACCATATGGCTACCATTTGAGGAATAAAGTCTCTTATTTATTTATTTTTTAAAAAAGGTAAACACCTCCCATGCCATAGTGGCAAAGCGACGCATAGACAATGTATAGTGAATTGACTACTTTTTTTTTGCAAAAAAAAATAGAAACCACACAGAATAACGATAAAATTTGTATCCACACGTATATTTGAATACATAACTTTGAATAACTAGGCGTGATTGGTTCTGGCATCGCCACTACCATGCTACCTTGTCTATTTGTGTACTCGTTGCTGCCACAAGGCATGGTCGGTTGGTCGCCAGAGAGGGCCAGGTTTCTCCTGCAGATCCGGCACCTTCAACTGCTGACACACTGCATAGGACTACTCCGATTTGCTCTGGTTCCCCTAAAACACGTACTGCAGCTGCCTCTGCGGGGTCCGCCTCACCTTAATCATCAGTGAAACTTGCCTCCTCAGCAACAAGCATGTCCTCTGCGACGAGGTGTGGTTGCTTCTCTACAGCATGCATGCAACGGCGAGTTCTGACTGACAGCTGCGAGTCGGGCGTGGTACTGTCCAGGGAGCACCTGTTCATGACAATGCTGGGGATGGTCTCACGCATGGTGCTAGTTAAGAATTTGTTGGATCTTCGCCATTGGACAATTCATATTTACTTTTCTTGATGCCTCCAAATCCCCAAAATTTAGAGAGTGGTTTGTGAGAAACAGATGCATGGACACAAAACTGATGGACGCAAAGTGTTATACTAAACCTATGCTAGGACTGCTTATGTTGTGGTGCATGTCTTATATATGGTGGCCCTGTGAGATGGATACATATCTGGAAGCACATGCACACATGTGCGTCTTATTACTTTCCGTGGCCCAAATTTGCTATGCAGCCTCAGCTTGGTGGCACACTACCTCATGTGTGTTTCTGAAACATTATAACCAGTCGGCCTGGTCCACAGTAATTATTATGATATGGTACAACAACTTCAGTACCTTTCTATATTCTTTTTGAACTAGCAGTAGCGCAGTACCTTTTATTTCACGTTATGTCTCGGCATTGTGTAAAGTGCTCACTGACTTATAATGTAATTGAAAAAATGTGAATTCCAAAACAAATAAAAGACTATCTTTTATGTATTTCATAATAGCAGCATACTCACTACTTGGTGGAGCACTGGAGACAAAAAAAATTGGAATCACATGGCTTTCATCTACCATGTGGATGACAAGGGCATTCTTTCTTAAAGGGGATAGCCCCGACATCTGCATCATGATACAGACAACCATAATTTATTAAAGTGCAGAAGCTTTACACTGGAATCTCAGTAGAAATAAAAATAAAATGCTAGAACCACAACCGGTCAGCAAAAGGATACATGACTCAACCACATAATCTTTTAGTTACACACAATCAAAACCGGTTGAATAAAGCCCGTGCAACCATCTCCAGACAGTTGCACCCAATGAACGTAATGACCACATAGAGATTGATGCGGTGACCCTGCAAGATAACCTACAAATTTTTTGGAGAGTGTTATGTTAAAAATACAGTCATTTAGGCAATTCCAAATTGCCCATAGTAAGGCCCAAACTCCCACAGAGATATTTCCCTTAAGATTGTTGGTGAAAACCATCTAGCTAATTCCCAAACAAATTTGTGATACTTGTTGATGGTGTCAATTTGTACGCTACACGAGCGTTTGTAATACTGCTGCAAACCTTCTTCATGCATGTAAGCTAGTGCGTTTATGATAAAAAGGCTAAAACAGTGCCTATGTAACTTCGCTATATTACATTATCGCCCTTGTTGTGCACGGGCTACCGTGTTAGTTGACATAACAATAAATTTGAGGGCATGTACAATCAGCCTTGTTTGATGATGTGCAGCAAATCAAACATTACCAAAGCCATGCTTAGCTGGTAAACTTAAATTGAACAACACTGCCATAATTGAAGATGTTAACTCGCAAAATGTGAAATATAAACAAACTATTAATAACTTGAACCAACAAAACACAAGAAATGGTGCCGATATTTGACAGAAATCAAAGTTGGAGAGGCAATTTTGAACTACATTTGTTGAAGGATTTTGCTAAATAAAAGCAAAAGTGGAAGGAGTAGATGAAGAAAGAAAGTGCCAGGGGAAACCGGAGCATAAGCTAACAACGGTCAACAGATCGATCGCCTGTGAGACACCTACACACGTGCTTGTGGGCCTACATGCTAAGTGAATTGCTGAAAGGTTGCAACCAGCAGTCGGCTTTGTACAGATTTTCTTTGTACATGGTGCCCATGTACATTAAATATTCTATTGCACCTTACATATAAAATATATATTCCCCTAAAGACATATAAAATATATATTAATATAAATGAGGTGTACAACGGGTTTAGGTACCACCAGGATTTCCACCTTGTCCAGTGCACCCCCTTGAGTGTTCATATGTCCGCCTCTGACCTCATCGCCATGATGCCACACAGTCGCTTCATCAGTGACCTTCCTGTGCATTATAGTGGTACCTCGTAATGTACTTCTAGTTTGGGTCCTTCCCCATCGTGGTTGGCTAATCACCTGATAGGCTCCACCTCCGTACACATGGCACCATGCTTGTTAGCCTCCTCCAATGTCCGAGTCGACACCGTCACACCACATATGACCAGTCTTACATGTTGTGATGTCCCAACGCTGCACATTGGTGCGGCCTCCGTATGTTGTGCCAATCGCGGCTTCCGACCGCCATGCTGGAGCATTGGTGGTCAGGGAGCATGGGTTCACAACAATGTTTAGCATGATCACGTGCTGGTGCTGGGATGGAACTCGGTGGATCTTTCCGAATGTACGACCCATATTATTTTGTTCTTGATGCCCCCTAATCCCCAAAATATATGTAGTGGTTTGTGAGGAAGAGAGACACGGTTATAAAAGTGATTGACATAAATATCATACTAAACTTACGCTAGGACTACCTATGTTGTGGGACATGTCTTATATATGATGGCCATATGAGAGTTGATTTCTGCAATATACGTTTAGAAGCATGTGCACCCCGATGTGTCCTAGTACTTTCTGGGGTCCAAAAAAACTCTTCGGCTTGGTGGCACTAGTATACCTCAAGTATGTGTGAGAAGCTTTATAACCAGTATAACCTTGTGAAACATCACTCAGTAGGAACGTACATAGGGCCTCTTCATCATCTTTTATGATCTCCTTGAAAGCCTCCAACTCCAATGCAGACCCTTGAAAACTGAAAGTAGTACCAATCCTATTATGTTAAGAAAAATTGCATGGATTATTTTCAACACAATATACATGTGCATGATTCTGTTGGGATTTTTTGAAAACTTAGAAATATGTCTTTTTAAGTTGTAGATAGAAAGTGGGTACCCTTGAATCCATGATCATTCTTCTATTTTGCAAAGATACTCGGTGCAAATGGTATTACTTCTATTGCCAGTTGCTACACTCTGACATGTTCTGCACAGAAATCTCTAAAAGGCTAGATGGCAGAGATAGGAGGTGATGGTACCTTCGAGGTTGCAGAAATTTTTCACTTATAAAAAGGGGATAGCTAATTGCATGCCCTTAGTTGTGTCCCACTCGACTGTTTTGCTCCTAGTTTCCAAAAATCCTCAGCCATGCCCAGCCACTTCTCTCATCTTATGCATTTTCCCTTTGACCGTTTGACTGCCACTTTGAAAATTTCATAACAAATTCATATTAACTCAGAAAAATGCAAGTAAGACATCAAAATGTTCGGAAAAATATCACTTGTATGTGCATGTATTTCGCATTCAGGAAAAAGTGATGTTTAAAGCACACGAGGTTACTAATATTATTAAACCTAAAAATATATCAACAACACTTTTGTCATGAATGCAAATGATATGCACATTTAGGTGATGTTTTTCTAAACATTTTGATATCTTTTTTGCATTTTTTCCGAGGTAATATGAATTTTTTATGATGTTTTCAAAGCGACGGTCAAATGATGAAAGGGTGTTCAAAGGACATAATCATAAGAGGAGTGAAGTGTCTTGGGCAGGACCGAGGGTTTTTGGAAATTAGGGGGAAAATAGCTGAGTGGGACACAACTAGGGGCATAAAATTAATTATCCCTATAAAAAACTTGCTAGTGCATGGAACCAACTAAAAATTGTTGAATCTTTCCATGTGTAATTTATAAGGATTAATTGAAATAATTAGTAATTATTCTTAAAAAGTTCATATCCTTAGGTTTAGGGCTGATGCTGAGTAGGAGGAAGTTGGCTAGTTTGTGCCTAGTTTGCAGATATGGATTCTTCAATTCTTGTCGAAAATCCTGTCTGTGATTTCTTTGTGATCAATATTCATGTCCCACCACGTGTTGCGCTAAAAAAGAAAATATTGATTTGCCAAACCTTACAATGCTACGATATAAGTTACTTAGAAGTGACATTATTCTTTATGGTAGTCAACCTAAGCAAGCAAAGTGATGCTCATTGATAATAGAACTAGCATAGCCTTCTAAGTACCTTTTAGGTGTTCTAACGCAAACATACTAAAAAAGTTCTTCGATGGTCTCAATGCTTTAGTGCCGTCACCAAGTAACTATGACATTTGTGTGAGTTACCCTAGGAGGATTTAATTCAGATACCTCCTAATCCTATAGATTGAACTAGCATTCGGTGGACTGTTTTGTGCGATCATGTATGATAAATGATTTTAGCTAAAATATACAAAATTCATATAAATTTTTGAGACCGTATCCATAGTTATGAACATGGATACATGCACTTTGTTGTCTTTTATGGGGCTCCCACAAGTGGTTGGTATTATTTGGCACCCAACCTGACATCGATATTCAAGCACTACGTACATTAGAAAATTTGCTAAAGTTTGTAGTACATACAAATGGGCAACCATGACATACAATTCACAGTATATGAGAACTAGTGACGAGCTAACTAACCAGGTGATATATGTGATGTTAATATAGTTCTAATGAGGTTTTCTTGAGCTCGTTATAAGTATACTATTCGATTAGAAGTATGTCTCTTTCTAAGTGTGATTAGATGGGTCCGTCACATGTACGCCATAAGTCTTGCCAATGTGTGCAATGAACTGAAAATTGAGGCACGTATTCATGTGTAAAAATTGGATCTGCTACCACATATTTATTTTGAAGTCCCAAATTATGTAAAACCAAGTATTCTCATGTTTGATTGTATGTGAGAAGGTCATAATTTGAAGGAAACTATGTATTATTTATTAGGTATTGTTTAAAAAAAATTGTGTTATGCAAGAGATGTGTGTTGGTTGACAGCAAAATGTGGATATGTCATTGGGTGACACATGGAAAGATACCATATGACATGGAAAGATACCATATGATGTATGCCATGTGCCAAGGAATAAGATTCCCCTAAAAAAATATGATCCTTCATTCTTATGAAGGCAAATCGATCAATAGCTACATGTTTGCACACTTGTTGAAAAAAATAGTTTTATTCTTTCCAAAACATCCAAATTTGTCCGTCAAGACATGTGGTAAAACAGTAAACTTTATAGTAATTAATATTACCTAGAGTTATGTGCATGAAAAGGAAGGTCATGCCACTTTTTGAAGAAGAGAAAGAGACGGCAACCATTGATCAGACCTCATTGGATTTGATACCATGGGCAGGCAGGGTTTCGAGCTTTTAATTTGCAAAGTATCACCATGAAATGCCAAGCACAAGCTAGCTCTGCCTGGAACATTAAAGAGTATCTTTATTCAGACACAATGTATTAATTTAATCATTTTTAAATACAAACGTACAATATTACACATTTGTTTCAATCGTAGGTATTTGGGATTTTGGGCCATGGTTCGAACGGAAAGCTGGAGCCCAAGAATGACAACCTTGTCGTTGGCTTTCAAGTTTACACCTTTAGACCATACTGCACATGCTCTGGTATACTCCCATCAACAGAAGAAACTCAAACAATATGTCAACTGCCAAATGAATAAATGACCAATTTACATTGGATATTATGTAATGGGGTCGTTGGACTACTTTATGGAGCATTCGAGACAGGAAATTGGAAGGTTTCGTCTACCTTGACAATGTTCTCACCATAAAGCCATGGCCTCTTGAACTGATGCCAATGATAGGGGCACCTTTCCGGAAAAAAGTATTAGATTTTTGGTGGTCAAGGTCAAGAGTATCCATTGAATTTCTTACTTCCAAATGTTTATGCAGGTAATTAATGTTTTGAATTTTTTTAATTAAAGAACGAGCAACTTGCAAGTAAACAAGTATTTGGATCCATGTCTATTTGAAGGTTTCTTTCGTGATATTGGCTGGTTTTCTTGGATTGGAGGAACTAAAAATGGTATATTGCGCAAGCACACACACACACAAAGAGAGAGAGAGAGAGAGAGAGAGAGAGAGAGAGAGAGAGAGGAGGTGTCGGCTCTTAGGGTTTAAGTAGGGCTTGCATCAAGGAAAGCAGTTTCAGGGATACAAAAGGAGATAACATTCAGACGAGGGAATATAGGATGCAACTGTATCGGGACGTCGATCTTTTCGAGGAGGTTGTAACATGTAGACCATTCATGAACTAGTGGAGACATGCCTCAAATTTGTGACGGTCATGCATAGTTTAGCTGCCAATGTGGCTTGTTAGAACTAACCTGATCCATGCCCTACCCCTAGCCCAACCATCTGGCTTGTTAGAACTAACCTAATCCGCGACCCTAGCCCAAGCCCAACCACCTCGTATAGCTAATTTTGTAGGTGGGGTGGAGGGAAGGGGGTAAGATAAACTGCATTGAATGGGTGCCCTTTGAAAGGCATATCTGCACTATTGAGCCATGTCAGCTAAACACCTCCCATGCCACCTTGTCCAGACAACATCCGGCACTCCCTGCCCGTACAAACCAAAGGTCTATATCTTCATGCCTGTGCAGAAACAATATGTTTTTGATAATTTCTCTATTCCATCTCCATTGTAGGTTATACTCTCACATAGTCGTCGACTTCATACTTGGTCCGCGGATGACCCGACCTGGAAACTGATCGGCAAGCACAGATGACTTCAGATCATTTCTACGTGAAATATAATCAAAAGGTAGTGATCGACACTAAACCATATAAACAAGTAGATTATGAAAAAACAATATGCAAAATCTGGTTAGAACAAACAAAATGCCAATCGCAAAAAATGAAATCTCCATTCACAGGCCTGGACGTTGGTTGCAGATGTTAGTTTTCTACATAAAGCCCAAACAAAGACGACCCAGCCCACCTACGACACAAAGCTGCCTTACTCAACTCTCACTCCAAACCAAAGCCCAAGCCCTGACCGAACCCACCCAACCAAAGCCGCGAGCAAACCCTCACGCCGGCGGCCGCCGCCCCCGGCCGACGACGATGCCCGGCGACGCCTCCTCGCCGACCTCCACGGCGGCCGCGGCGCTGGCGCAGGCGGAGGCCGACCTCTCCGCGGGCCGCCTCCGCGCCGCGCAGAGGCACGCCCGCCGCGCCGCCCGCCTCGACCCCGACTCCGCAGCCGCCTCCGTCCTCCTCGCCGCCACCTCCGTCCTCCTCGCCGACGCCGGCTCCCCCCGCGCCACCCTCCTCCTCCCCGAGGACCCCAAGTCCTCCCTCGCCAGCGACCCCGACGCCATCCGGCGCCACTACAAGTCCCTCTCCAGATCCCTCCGCCCCGGCGACGGCGCCTCCTCCTACCCCGCGGCCGCCGCGGCGGCGCAGGAGGCGCTCCGCCGCGCGGCCGACGCCTACGCCGCGCTCAAGGAGGAGCGGGAGGCGCCGCCCACCTTCTGGACGGCCTGCGCCGGCTGCCGCCTCCTCCACGAGTTCGACCGGCAGTACGTGGGCTTCCGCCTCACCTGCCCCTCCTGCCGCCGGTCGTTCCTCGCCGCCGAGGTGCCCCCTCCTCCGCCGCCCAAGAAGCACAAGGCGGAGAAGACGCTCGCCGAGATGCAGCTCCAGCTCGCCAAGAGAAAAGGGAAAGACCAGAGGGCCGCACAGAGCTCATCCAGTGGCGATTCTGACGAGCCGTCGGAACTGGAGGTGCCCGAGGAGGAGCCGGATAGCTATCACTCGGGGCAGATGGCTGTGGAGGACTCAGACTTCTACAACTTCGACGCCGACCGCATGGAGAAGTGCTTCAAGAGAGGCCAGGTCTGGGCATTGTATGGGGACGACGATGGAATGCCGCGGCACTATGCGCTGGTGGAGACGGCATCGCCGGGCAGGCAGTTCCGTGCCCAGATACGGTGGCTGGAGCACCAGCCTGACGGGAAGGAGGGGAAGCCATGTGGGGCATTCAAGGTCGGGAGAGAAGTGACCGTGCACTCGGTGAACGTCTTCTCGCATCTTGTCGCCTGCGAGAGGGTGGCAAGGGAGGCATACCGTGTTTACCCCAAAAAGGGGTCAGTCTGGGCGCTCCATGCCGGAGAGTACGCCGACACCGGGAGGCCCAAGTATGACTTTGTGGTGTTCCTTAGCGGGTACAGTGAGGTCCACGGCATCAGCTTCGGCTACCTGGAGAAGGTGGAGGGTTTCAGGAGCATCTTTGCCCGCCGCGAGATCGGTGTCCGTGCCGTTCAGTACCTCCGGGAGGGCGATGTTGGGTTGCTTTCGCATCAGACACCGGCGAGGAAAGTCTCCAAGGGTGAGGCCTCGACGCTGCCTCGTGGTGATTGCTGGGAGCTTGACCCTGCATCCTTGCCTGCTGAATTGCTGCATGCCTAGAGGCAGAAGAGGTGGCTTTGGAGTGATAATGTTGACAGGCCCGTTAGGATTGCTAAGATTCCAAGTAGTTTAGAAGTAGGGGAAGGTCGCTTGGTTTGGTGTCAGATGCTGTGATGTTGCTTCTGTTTGCAAATTCTAGATGGATATTGGCCTTCTTCAATTTGAGACTTAGAAATCAATTGATACTTATCGCTGTTTCAGTGTTCAGAGTTCAGTGCTTAGTGTTGAATTCTACTACCCCACAACATTGCAGTGTGTGAAATGGATTATCTTTATATGTTGTCTGACTGCAAACACTAACTACTCTGTTAATGTGAATGAATGAATTTTAGGAAATTATTTTGAACCAACATGTTCAGCCAGAGCAGCATGTGTTCATCAGGTGCCTTCCAAGCAAAAACTATGCCTGAAGACGCAGCAAGTAGCAAACTGTTCGCAAGTTCTGATGAGAGAATGCTAATGTGTCACTGGTCTTCGTAATCATGGATACTTGTAGGTGTTCTCCTGAGTATTGAGTGTTGGGTTCCGTTAAACACAAAATTGCAGTGTGAATATTTTTTGTATTGTTTGATCATGAACAATTCACTACTCTATTAATATGTTCAATCAGACCATTACTGTGATGTCAAGTGGTTCTGGATTGTCTTCCAAACAAACAATAAGCCTGAAGACACAAGAAGAAAATGTTTATCAAAACATGAGATGGGGGAATGCTAATGTATAGCTGGTCTTGCAACTTCAGATTGGATGGCGAGGACTATTGGTACAATATATGTTCAGTGGATTGAGGTTTTCTCTCTCAATCAGCCTGAAGAGAGTTGCAACGTTCCATGAAACACAAGCTGTATCTCATATTTCGCTGTTGGCTACAAGCGTTATGCCATATCTGAATTCAGGTTTACTGATCCATGTGCATTGCAGCCATCAGATGTGCATTTAAGCACGTCCCTTAAATTTTTTTCTGCACAGCATCAGGTGTGAACAATGATAATATTTAAGTGATCACTTCTCCCAGCCTTCACTCCCTCAAATAAGTTGTCATGTTCCACAAAGTTAACGCTAAATCCACTGAATTCTTATAGTTCATAGAGAAACTCTCGGATTACATAGCTGTGTATGATGCCACATGAATATCTAACATGCTGACAGTCTTAGACATTAGGACGCTACAAAATCTCGACAGCTTGTATGACAGTTGCTCATCCGAGGAAGTTCATGATCACCAGGTGGAGCACCAGATTGCACAGGACGAAATCAGCAAAGGCTCTTTCCGGGGGAAGATCCTGCAGATGATGTTTAGAAATACAATGTTATGCCTGAAACCAAAGAATAATTTGCATGATGTAACAGTGGAAGTATAGTTACCTTGAATTCCTTGTTGTCCTTGTTGACTTGGATACGGAGGCAAACTGTAAAAACATTGACAGTTATATATTACATATCCTGGAGACAAGGAAGAATGAACTCAATCTGGAGGGGTAAAAGAAAGAAATTCCTACCACCAAGCACTGCAGTTCCAATGCATGACAGGACACCAGACAGGAAAGAGTTGAAGGGGAATGACCCAACTATTCCCATGTAAACGACCTGTTTTGCCACATACAAGAGCATTTCAGAAGCTTGCAAATGGCTCTGTGCTACCATACCAAGCCATGGTTTATATTGCAACTAGGGGGGACACAAGGCCAGCGAGTAAAAACATTTGCTCAGATGGAAATTGCTGAAAGAATCTGGCCAACAGTCAGTCAGCACAAACAAGTGCCCGAACCAAAGAATGTGGCTAGACGCATATCAGACACTGTTACTAGGTGCATCAGATTCTTGCAACCTGAAAGCCCACTGCTGCTGAAAGATGATGAAATCTTGTATAAAAAGCATACAAGACACATGCCACCATGGAATCAGTGCATAGTTCTAGCAGACCACCAGCTATGGCGCTATGACGCCTAATGAATATCCTAAACTCAGTATGCTACTCTTCTCCATCCCAAATCAGGGCTCGCGAGTCCCCGGAAAGCATCGAAAATTACCTGAACCAGGGCAGTTGCGACGGCGAAAACCACGTACAGGTCAATGATCTGCGGAGCACGAGAAGTCGAGAAGCACATCAGTAACCCGGCAGCCGCCAGCGGCAGAGGAAAGAAAATACGAGTACTGGGGAAAGAAAACGAAATTTACCTTGAGATTCGTGGGCGTGGCGGCGTATGCCTTGGTGAGGGACTGGATCAGGAGCTTGGCGTCCCCCGCGGGCTTCGGCATCCTTGCTTCCCCGCTTCGAGCTGGTAAATCGGAATTCGAGGAATCAGATCACGGCGGAGGGAGGATGGACAGCACGGCTCCCAGATCCGGCGGTCCGGGAGGGGAAGGGGGAGGGTGCAGGGTGGGACGCGGGAGGATCTAGGGGAGCTTGAACCCTAGGGCGACAGAGATCTGTGGGAGGGAGAGGAGACTGACCTGTGCTGTGAAGACGACGACGCGAAGATTCAGAGGTGAGAATTGCGAGCTCCGGCAGCTTTGGCTTGGGATTTTCCTTTTCTTTCCTGCGGTTTATCGCGCCGATGGGAGTGGATGGGGCGATTTCCGGGCCCAGCCGGCCCTGAGACTTGAGCCCATTGATCTCGAAGTGTTTGTTTTCTTTGACTGCCCTCAACAGTGACAATGTGTTCCTAGAAAATCCTCAAAAAAGATGTGTGTTACTCAAATAAATTGGCTCGGGCGCGGTGTGTGGTGATAGCTCGGCCAACTTCCAGGGCCCATCGACGCTAGATGCCCGGCTGTGCTGGTGTTGCCGAGGGGTCTGCACCGCAAAGATTGCCTGAATAAGCCATGGTTCAAACATCTAGGAGATGATCATAGACATAATTGAGTAACATATACATATTTCGACCAAAGTAGTAGAAACAATCAACATATAATTTTTGTGCATAAGGTTTCACAAGACCATATGATGTATGTAATTAATTTTGTTTTCCTATATATTCTTATGTTTCGTCACAGTAAACAATCCTTGATGGGAACAGGACCGAAGGTTTTCATTTGCATTACAAAATGTAATGATCGGTGATGAATATAACACACTTCTTCATGATATTCACTACAATATGCAAGCGAGGTGCATACAGGAATGAACGTGATAGTAAGTGCAAGAATTGTTAATGCCGCACGATGCAGATGATTGAATGTCCTTAGGGCACAAAGAAACAAATGGGATGTGTCTTTTCCGATGCCTTTGGTTACCTAGAGCTTTAGGCCATGTCGTAACGATGTTTTATTTTACAAATTGAAGATTTCCACTCTTTTGCAGGCTTTGTTCATCTCCATCAATCATCTGTGATCTTTGTTTACATTGCAGTAACAGGAGCATCGTGAGTAAGTTGTGCTAGCTACATCAGCCTGGAGCAACTTACCAAAGGCTTTTATATCCCAACATGGTTTGTGGTTTAGCAATGCCTAAATTTGCATTGTGTTGGTAGCTTGTTCCTTATGGTTTTGTTTTTGAGACTTGTCATACTTCTTAATTACTCAGGTGTGTGCACCCTCAAGTGTAGAGACATGGATACTAGTTCATCGACATCTTGAAAAATGACTACCACAACTATTTTTGTTTTCTTTTGTTCATTTGTACTGAGATCCTCGCGCTTCACTAGTTCCTTGGTTTGGTTAGAAAAGTGCGTGTCCATTCTTACAGCTTCTATGTTGCTACTTCGAGAAAGATGATTCCGTGTATATAAGCACATCCACATGATGCATTGTCTCTCCATACGTAGGTTTATTCATCTTTTGGTTGGCATGCATTCATGTACACGCCGTTTCATCCCGATTTCAAGCCAATTATTATTTAGAACAGATTGCGGTTTCATGTCATGACTTGTGTGTATGTGCGCGCGCGCGCGTGTGTGTGTGTGTCATACACATCCAAGATAGAATGTGAAGTCATTTCGGTAAGTCAATTGTTGATAGCATGATGTATAGTGTTCATTCTAGTATGCAGCTAAGATCATACATTGGACGAGAATCACTGAATTTTGTTTTGTTGTCTAGTTGTTCATTGGAGAGCATAAATACGCACCATGTTGCATCGGCAGTTGTTTCCATTTTTAGGTCTTATCATTATGATAAGACAGAGAGACATATTTGCACATACTGACATAGAGACACCTCATGTTCCTTAGTGATTTTTAATATTCTTTTTTCCCAGACTCTCCATACCAGTGGCCCATGCATATTTATTCTCTCAATCTAGCGCTTATTTGATTATGGCAGAAAAATGTTATAACCAGTAGAGATTGGGACTACTTCTTGGATGATGATGGAATGGTATATATGCACACATGAAAATCTAGAATATAATTCATGGTTTGACATTGTTGGACTATTATTATTTTTGCATTGATTTTCTTTGGTGGCTGGAGTGTTCCATAATTATGGAGTGAGCCAATCCTATATGGTATTGCAATTTAATCATCCAATTATGGCTGCCGAAATGTGTTACATACATATGTATACTACCTTGGGAGGTGTGATGAAAATGTGGTTTGTTGCTAACTAATTTATGAAGGAAATATGCCCTAGAGGCAATAATAAAGTTGTTATTTATATTTCCTTATATCATGATAAATGTTTATTATTCAAGCTAAAATTGTATTAACCGGAAATTTAGTACATGTGTGAATACATAGACAAACAAAGTGTCACTAGTATGCCTCTACTTGACTAGCTCGTTGAATCAAAGATGGTTATGTTTCCTAGCCATAGACATGAGTTGTCATTTGATTAACGGGATCACATCATTAGAGAATGATGTGATTGACTTGACCCATTCCGTTAGCTTAGCACTTGATCGTTTAGTATATTGCTATTGCTTTCTTCATGACTTATACATGTTCCTATGACTATGAGATTATGCAACTCCCGAATACCGGAGGAACACTTTGTGTGCTACCAAACGTCACAACGTAACTGAGTGATTATAAAGGTGCTCTACAGGTGTCTCCGATGGTGTTTGTTGAGTTGGCATAGATCGAGATTAGGATTTGTCACCCCGATTGTCGGAGAGGTATCTCTGGGCCCTCTTGGTAATGCACATCACTATAAGCCTTGCAAGCATTGTGACTAATGAGTTAGTTGCGGGATGATGCATTACAGAACGTGTAAAGAGACTTGCCGGTAACGAGATTGAACTAGGTATGAGGATACCGACGATCGAATCTCAGGCAAGTAACATACCGATGACAAAGGGAACAACGTATGTTGTTATGCGGTTTGACCGATAAAGATCTTCGTAGAATATGTAGGAACCAATATGGGCATCCAGGTTCCGCTATTGGTTATTGACCGGAGATGTGTCTCGGTCATGTCTACATAGTTCCCGAACCCGTAGGGTCCGCACGCTTAACGTTCAGTGACGATCGGTATTATGAGTTTATGTGTTTTGATGTACCAAAGGTAGTTCGGAGTCCCGGATGAGATCGGGGAAATGACGAGGAGTCTCGAAATGGTCGAGACGTAAAGATTGATATATTGGACGACTATATTCGGACATCGGAAAGGTTCCGAGTGATTCGGGTATTTTTGGAGTACCGGAGAGTTACGGGAATTCGTATTGGGTCTTAATGGGCCGTACGAGAAAGGAGAAAAAGGCCTCAAGGGTGGCTGCGCCCCTTCCCCATGGACTGGTCCAAATTGGACTAGGGAAAGGGGGCACCCCCTTCCTTCCTTCCTTCTCCTTCTCCCTTCCCCTTTTCCTATTCCATGTGGGAGGTGGAATCCTACTAGGACTAGGGAGTCCTAGTAGGACTCCACACTTTGGGCGCGCCCTATGAGGGCCGGCCTCCTCCTCCCTCCATCCTTTATATACGGGGGAGGGGGCACCTCATAGACACACAAGTTAATCAGTTGATCTTTTAGCCGTGTGCGGTGCCCCCCTCCACCATAATCCACCTCGGTCATATCGTAGCGGTGCTTAGGCGAAGCCCTACGTCGGTAACATCATCATCACCGTCATCATGCCGTCGTGCTGACGGAACTCTCCCTCGAAGCTCTGCTGGATCGTGAGTTCGAGGGACGTCATCGAGCTGAACGTGTGCTGAACTCGGAGGTGCCGTGCGTTCGGTACTTGGATCGGTCGGGTCGTGAAGACGTACGACTACATCAACCGCGTTGTCATAACGCTTCCGCTTTCGGTCTACGAGGGTACGTGGACAACACTCTCCCCTCTTGTTGCTATGCATCACCATGATCTTGCGTGTGCGTAGGAATTTTTTGAAATTACTACGTTTCCCAACAGTGGCATCCGAGCCAGGTTTATGCGTAGATGTTATATGCACGAGTAGAACACAAGTGAGTTGTGGGCGATACAAGTCATACTGCTTACCAGCATGTCACGCTTTGATTCGGCGGTATTGTTGGATGAAGCGGCCCGGACTGACATTACGCGTACGCTTACGCGAGACTGGTTCTAACGACGTGCTTCGCACAAAGGTGGCTAGCGGGTGTCAGTTTCTCCAACTTTAGTTGAATCGAGTGTGGCTACGCCCGGTCCTTGTGAAGGTTAAAACAGCACATACTTGACGAAATATCATTGTGGTTTTGATGCATAGGTAAGAACGGTTCTTGCTCAGCCCATAGCAGCCACGTAAAACTTGCAACAACAAAGTAGAGGACGTCTAACTTGTTTTTACAGGGCATGTTGTGATGTGATATGGTCAAGACATGATGCTAAATTTTATTGTATGAGATGATCATGTTTTGTAACAGAGTTATCGGCAACCGGCAGGAGCCATATGGTTGTCGCTTTATTGTATGAAATGCAATCACCATGTAATTGCTTTACTTTATCACTAAGCGGTAGCGATAGTCATAGAAGCAATAGTTGGCGAGACGACAACGATGCTACGATGGAGATCAAGGTGTCGCGCCGATGACGATGGTGATCATGACGGTGCTTTGGAGATGGAGATCAAAGGCACAAGATGATGATGGCCATATCATATCACTTATATTGATTGCATGTGATGTTTATCTTTTATGCATATTATTTTGCTTAGATCGACGGTAGCATTATAAGATGATCTCTCACTAAATTTCAAGGTATAAGTGTTCTCCCTGAGTATGCACCGTTGTGAAAGTTCATCGTGCCGAGACACCACGTGATGATAAGGTGTGATAAGCTCTACGTTCACATACAACGGGTGCAAGCCAGTTTTGCACACGCAAAATACTCGGGTTAAACTTGACGAGCCTAGCATATGCAGATATGGCCTCGGAACACTGGAGACCGAAAGGTCGAGCGTGAATCATATAGAAGATATGATCAACATAGTGATGTTCACCATTGAAAACTACTCCATCTCACGTGATGATCGGACATGGTTTAGTTGATATGGATCACGTGATCACTTAGATGATTAGAGGGATGTCTATCTAAGTGGGAGTTCTTAAGTAATATGATTAATTGAACTTTAATTTATCATGAACTTAGTCCTGGTAGTATTAGCATATCTATGTTAGTAGATCAATAGCTCGCGTTTAGCTCCCCTGTTTTATTTTTGATATGTTCCTAGAGAAAACTAAGTTGAAAGATGTTAGTAGCAATGATGTGGATTGGATCCGTGATATGAGGATTATCCTCATTGCTACACAGAAGAATTATGTCCTTGATGCACCGCTAGGTGATAGACCGATTGCAGGAGAAAATGCAGACGTTATGAACGTTTGGCAAGCTCGATATGATGACTACTTGATAGTTTAGTGCACCATGCTTTACGGCTTAGAATCGGGGCTTCAAAGACGTTTTTGAAACGCCACGGAGCATATGAGATGTTCCAAGAGTTGAAATTAGTATTTCAGACTCATGCCCATGTCGAAAGGTATGAGACCTTTGACAAGTACTTTGCCTACAAGATGGAGGAGAATAGCTCAGCTAGTGAGCATGTGCTCAGAATGTCTGAGTACTACAATCACTTGAATCAAGTGGGAGTTAATCTTCCAGATAAGATAGTGATTGACAGAGTTCTCTAGTCACTATCACCAAGTTACTAGAACTTCATGATGAACTATAATATGCAAGGGATAACGAAAACGATTCCCAAGCTCTTCGTGATGCTGAAATCGACGAAGGTAGAAATCAAGAAAAGCATCAAGTGTTGATGGTTGACAAGACCACTAGTTTCAAGAAAAGGGCAAAGGGAAGAAAGGGAACTTCAAAAAGAAGGGCAAGCAAGTTGATGCTCCCGTGAAGAAGCCCAAAGCTAGACCCAAGCCTGAAACCGAGTGCTTCTACTGCAAAGGAAATGGTCACTGGAAGTGGATCTGCCCTAGATACTTGGCGGATAAGAAGGATGGAAAAGTGAACAAAAGTATATTTAATATACATGTTATTGATGTGTACTTTACTAATGTTTATAGCAACCCCTCGGTATTTGATACTGGTTCAGTTGCTAAGAGTAGTAACTCGAAACGGGAGTTGCAAAATAAACAGAGACTAGTTAAGGGCGAGGTGATGATGTGTGTTGGAAGTGATTCCAAGGTTGATAAGATCACCATCGCACACTCCTTTTACCTTCGGGATTAGTGTTGAACCTAAAATAAATCTTATTTGGTGTTTGCGTTGAGCATGAATATGATTAGATCATGTTTATTGCAATACAGTATTCATTTAAGTCAAAGAATAATTGTTGTTCTGTTTACATGAATAAAACCTTCTATGGTCATACGCTCAATATAAATGGTTTATTAAATCTCGATCGTAGTGATATACATATTAATAAATATTGAAGCCAAAAGATGCAAAGTTAATAATGATAGTGCAACTTATTTGTGGCACTGCCGTTTAGGTCATATTGGTGTAAAGCGCATGAAGAAACTCCATGCTGATGGGCTTTTGGAATCACTTGATTATGAATCATTTGATGCTTGCGAACCATGCCTCATGGGCAAGATGACTATGACTCCGTTCTCCGGAACAATGGAGCGAGCAACTAACTTATTGGAAATAATACATACTGATGTATGCTGTCCGATGAGTGTTAAGGCTCGCGGCGGGTATCGTTATTTTCTAACCTTCACAAGATGATTTGAGCAGATATGGGTATATCTACTTAATGAAACACAAGTCTGAAACATTTGAAAAGTTCAAAGAATTTCAGAGTAAAGTGGAGAATCATCGTAACAAGAAAATAAAGTTTCCACGATCTGATCGCGGAGGCGAATATTTGAGTTACGAGTTTGGCCTTCAATTAAAACAATGTGGAATAGTTTCACAAAGTCATGCTACCTGGAACACCACAGCGTAATGGTGTGTCCGAACACCGTAACCGTACTTTATTAGATATGGTGCGATTTATGATGTCTCTTACCGATTTACCGCTATCGTTTTGGGGTTATGCATTAGAGACAGTTGCATTCACGTTAAATAGGGCACCATCTAAATCCGTTGAGATGACACCGTATGAACTATGGTTTGGAAAGAAACCTAAGCTGTCATTTCTTAAAGTTTGGGGCTACGATGCTTATATGAAAAAGTTTCAACCTGATAAGCTCGAACCCAAAATCGGAGAAGTGCGTCTTCATAGAATACCCAAAATAAAATATTGGGTACACCTTCTATCTCAGATCCGAAGGCAAGATCTTTGTTGCTAAGAATGGAGTCTTTCTAGAGAAGGAGTTTCTCTCAAAAGAAGTGAGTGGGAGGAAAAGTATAACTTGATGAGGTAAATGTACCTGCTCTCGAATTGGAAAGTAGTTCATCACGGAAATCAGTTCGAGTGATTCCTACACCAATTAGTGAGGAAGCTAATGATGATGATCATAAAACTTCATATCAAGTTACTACCAAACCTCGTAGGTCAACCAGAGTAAGGTCCGCACTAGAGTGGTACAATAATCCTGTTCTGGAGGTCATCTTACTTGACCATGACGAACCTACGAACTATGAGGAAGCGATGATGAACCCAGATTCCGATAAATGGCTTGAGGCCATGAAATCTGAGATATGATCCATGTATGAAACAAAGTGTGGACTTTGGTGGACTTGCCCGATGATCGGCAAGCCATTGAGAATAAATGGATCTTCAAGAGGAAGACAGACACTGATAGTAGTGTTACTATCTACAAAGCTCGAATTGTCGCAAAAGGTTTTCGACAAGTTCAAGGTGTTGACTACGATGAGATTTTCTCCCTCGTATCGATGCTTAAAATCTTTTCGAATCATGTTAGCAATTGCCGCATTTTATGAAATCTGGCAAATGGATGTCAAAACTGCATTCCTTAATGGATTTATTAAAGAAAGTTGTATATGATGCAACCAGAAGGTTTTGTCGATCCTAAAGGTGCTAACAAAATGTGCAAGCTCCAGCGATCCATCTATGGACTGGTGCAAGCATCTCGGAGTTGGAATATACACTTTGATAAGTTGATCAAAGCATATAGTTTTATACGGACTTGCGGTGAAGCCTGTATTTACAAGAAAGTGAGTGGGAGCACTACAGCCTTTCTGATAAGTATATGTGAATGACATATTGTCGATCGGAAATGATGTAGAATTTTCTGGAAAAACATAAAGGAGTGTTTGAAAGGAGGTTTTCAAAGAAAGACCTCGGTGAAGCTGCTTACATATTGAGCATCAAGATCTATAGAGATAGATCAAGACGCTTGATAAGTTTTTTCAATGAGTACATACCTTGACAAGTTTTTGAAGTAGTTCAAAATGGAACAGTCAAAGAAAGAGTTCTTGCCCGTGTTGCAAGGTGTGAAGTTGAGTAAGACTCAAAGCCCGACCACGGCAGAAGATAGAGAGAGAATGAAAGTCATTCCCAATGCCTCAGCCATAGGTTCTATAAAGTATGCCATGTTGTGTACCAGACCTATTGTATATCCTACCCTGAGTTTGGCAAGGGAGTACAATTTTGATCTAGGAGTAGATCACTGGACAGCGGTCAAAATTATCCTTAGGGGACAAAGGAAATATTTCTTGGTTATGGAGGTAATAAAGAGTTCGTCGTAAAGAGTTGCGTCGATGCAAGCTTTGACACAAATCTGGATGACTCTAAGTTTCGATCTAGATACATATTGAAAGTGGGAGCAATTAGCTAGAGTAGCACCGTGCAGAGTATTGTAGACATAGAAATTTGCAAAATACATACGGATCTGAATGTTGCAGAACCGTAGACTAAAACTTCTCTCACAAGCAAAACATGATCACACCTTAGTACTCTTTGGGTATTAATCACATGGCGATGTGAACTAGATTATTGACTCTAGTAAACCCTTTGGGTGTTGATCACATAGCGATGTGAACTATGGGTGTTAGTCACATGGTGATGTTAACTATTGGTGTTAAATCACATGGATATGTGAACCAGATTATTGACTCTAGTGCAAGTGGGAGACTGAAGGAAATATGCCCTAGAGGCAATAATAAAGTTGTTATTTATATTTCCTTATATCATGATAAATGTTTATTATTCATGCTAGAATTGTATTAACCGGAAACTTAGTACATGTGTGAATACATAGACAAAGTGTCACTAGTATGCCTCTACTTGACTAGCTCGTTGAATCAAAGATGGTTATGTTTCCTAGCCATAGACATGAGTTGTCATTTGATTAACGGGATCACATCATTAGAGAATGATGTGATTGACTTGACCCATTCCGTTAGCTTAGCACTTGATCATTTAGTATATTGCTATTGCTCTTATACCTGTTCCTACGACTATGAGATTATGCAACTCCCGAATACCGGAGGAACACTTTGTGTGCTACCAAACGTCACAACGTAACTGAGTCATTATAAAGGTGCTCTACAGGTGTCTCCGATGGTGTTTGTTGAGTTGGCATAGATCGAGATTAGGATTTGTCACTCCGATTATCGGAGAGGTATCTCTAGGCCCTCTCGGTAATGCACATCACTATAAGCCTTGCAAGCATTGTGACTAATGAGTTAGCTGCGGGATGATGCATTACGGAATGAGTAAAGAGACTTGCCGGTAACGAGATTGAACTAGGTATGAGGATACAGACGATCGAATCTCGGGCAAGTAACATACCGATGACAAAGGGAACAACATATGTTGTTATGCGGTTTGACCGATAAAGATCTTCATAGAATATGTAGGAACCAATATGAGAATCTAGGTTCCGCTATTGGTTATTGACCGGTGACGTGTCTCGGTCATGTCTACATAGTTCTCGAACCCGTAGGGTCCGCACGCTTAACGTTCGGTGACGATCGGTATTATGAGTTTATGTGTTTTGATGTACCGAAGGTAGTTCAGAGTCCCGGATGAGATCAGGGACATGACGAGGAGTCTCGAAATGGTCGAGACGTAAAGATCGATATATTGGACGATGATACGTCTTCGTCGTATCTACCTTTCCAAACACTTTTGCCCTTGTTTTGGACTCTAATTTGCATGATTTGAATGGAACCAACTCGGACTGACGCTATTTTCAGCAGAATTGCCATGGTGTTATTTATGTGCAGAAACAAAAGTTCTCGGAATGACCTGAAACTTCACGGAGATTATTTTTGGAAATAATAAAAAATACCGGCGAAAGAATCAAGGCGAGGGGGCCCACACCCTGTCCACGAGGGTGCGGGGCGCGCCTGCCCCCCTGCCTCGTGGGCCCCCTGGAGCTCCACTGACCTCAACTCCAACTCCATATATTCGTGTTCGGGGAGAAAAAAAATTGAGAAAGATTCATCGCGTTTTATGATACGGAACCGCCGCCAAGCCCTAAACTCTCTCGGGAGGGCTGATCTGGAGTCCGTTCGGGGCTCCGGAGAGGGGAATCCATCGCCGTCGTCATCATCAACCATCCTCCATCACCAATTTCATGATGCTCACCGCCGTGCATGAGTAATTCCATCGTAGGCTTGCTGGACGGTGATGGGTTGGATGAGATTTATCATGTAATCGAGTTAGTTTTGTTAGGGTTTGATCCCTAGTATCCACTATGTTCTGAGATTTATGTTGCTATGACTTTGCTATGCTTAATGCTTGTCACTAGGGCCCGAGTGCCATGATTTCATATCTGAACCTATTATGTTTTCATGAATATATGTGAGTTCTTGATCCTATCTTGCAAGTCTATAGTCACCTACTATGTGTTATGATCCGGCAACCCCGAAGTGACAATAATTGAGACCACTCCCGGTGATGACCATAGTTTGAGGAGTCCATGTATTCACTATGTGTTAATGCTTTGGTCCGGTACTCTATTAAAAGGAGGCCTTAATATCCCTTAGTTTCCAATAGGACCCCGCTGCCACGGGAGGGTAGGACAAAAGATGGCATGCAAGTTCTTTTCCATAAGCACGTATGACTATATTCGGAATACATGCCTACATTACATTGATGAATTGGAGCTAGTTCTGTGTCACCCTATGTTATGATTGTTACATGATGAACCGCATCCGGCATAATTCTCCATCACCGATCCAATGCCTACGAGCTTTTCGCATATTGTTCTTCGCTTATTTACTTTTCCGTTGCTATTGTTACAATCACTATAAAACACCAAAAATATTACTTTTGCTACCGTTACCACTACTATCATACTACTTTGCTACTAAATGCTTTGCTGCAGATATTAAGTTATCTAGGTGTGGCTGAATTGACAACTCAGTTGCTAATACTTGAGAATATTCTTTGGCTCCCCTTGTGTCGAATCTATAAATTTGGGTTGAATACTCTACCCTCGAAAACTGTTGCGATCCCCTATACTTGTGGGTTATCAAGACTATTTTCTGGCGCCGTTGCCGGGGAGCATAGCTCTATTCTTTGAGTCACTTGGGATTTATATCTGCTGGTCACTATGAAGAGCTTGAAAGATGATAAAACCAAAATCTATCCCTCAACTACGAGGGGAGGTAAGGAACTGCCATCTAGCTCTGCACTTGATTCACCTTCTGTTTTGAGTAAGCTTGCGACACCTAAACCTGCTTCTGCTATCAATTCTGATATGTCGCATGTTATTGATGATGCCACTTTTGCTATGCATGATACTTATGATGAAACCACTTCTATGCTTGATACTACTATGCCACTTGGTGAATTTCTTGATGAACAACTTGCTAGGGCTAGAGAGAATGAAATTATTGAAACTGATAATATTGATGAAAGTGATGATGAAGACTCCCCCTAAATATGAATTGCCTGTTGTGCCTGAGGCCTATGTTATGGATGAAGAAACTGCTAGACACTTTCTTGCTTGCAATGATAGAAGTGATCTTAAGAAATTATTAGCTAAGCTAAAACAATAAACTCTGAATGCTAGAATGAAATATGATCCTGCTTATGCTACTTCACCTATCTTTGTTACTGATAAGGAGTATGCATTATCTGTCGACCCTGATATAATTACTTTGGTTGAATCCGATCCTTTCTATGGCTATGAATCTGAAACTGTTGTGGCACATCTTACTAAATTAAATGATATAGCCACCCTGTTCACTAATGATGAGAAAACTCGCTACTATTATATCCTTAAAATATTTCCGTTCTCATTAAAGGGTGATGCTAAGATATGGTTTAATTCTCTCGATCCTGGTTGTGTGCGTAGTCCCCAGGATATGATTTATTACTTCTCTGCTAAATATTTCCCTGCTCATAAGAAACAAGCTGCTTTAAGGGAAATATACAATTTTGTGCAAATTGAAGAGGAGAGTCTCCCACAAGCTTGGGGGAGGCTTCTCCAATTACTTAATGCTTTGCCTGATCATCCTCTCAAGAAAAATGAAATACTTGATATCTTTTATAATGGACTAACCGATGCTTCCAGAGACCACCTGGATAGTTGTGCTGGTTCTGTTTTCAGGGAAAGGACACCAGATGAAGCTGAAATTCTATTGAATAATATGTTGACAAATGAAAATAATTGGACACTTCCTGAACCAACTCCTAAGCCAACTCCGAAGAAGAGGGGTGTTCTTTTTCTCAGTCCTGAAGATATGCAAGAGGCAAAGAAATCTATGAAAGAAAAGGGTATTAAAGCTGAAGATGTTAAGAATTTACCTCGTATTGAAGAAATACATGGTCTTAATTTACCGCCTGTTGAAGAAATATATGATCTTAATTCATCACCTATTGAAGAAACACATGGTCTTTATAATCCGACACAGGTAGTAAAGGTAAATTCTCTCTATAGATATGATAAAGCTGAAATCCCTCCTACTAAATTTGCTAGTCAATGCTTAGATGAGTTTGATGATTTTATGGTTAAGCAAGAAAACTTCAATGCTTATTTTGGTAGAGAATTAAAACGCAATGCTTATATGATTGAACACTTGAGTGATTATATGTCTAGAGTTAAAGGTGAACTTAAACTTATTAGTAAACATGCTTCTATGGTTACCACTCAAGTAGAACAAGTACTTAAAGCTCAGAATGATTTGCTCAATGAAATGAATAGTAAGGATAATGATTTTGCTGTTAGAGTGGCTACTAGAACTGGTAAAATGACTCAGGAACCTTTGTATCCTGAAGGCCACCCTAAGAGAATTGAGCAGGATTCTCAGAGAAATAATATACATGCACCTAGTTCCTCTAAAAAGAAGAAAAAGAAAAATGATAGGACTTTGCATGCTTCTAGTGAACCTATTGTTGACACACCTGAGAATCCTAATGATATCTCTATTTCTGATGCTGAAACACAATCTAGTAATGAACATGAACCTGGTGATAATATTAATAATGATGTTCATGTTGATGCTCAACCTAGCAATGACAATGATGTAGAAATTGAACCTGCTGTTGATCTTGATAACCCAGAATCAAAGAATCAACGTTATGATAAGAGAGACTTTGTTGCTAGGAAGCACGGTAAAGAAAGAGAGCCATGGGTTCAGAAACCCATTCCTTTTCCTCCTAAACCATCCAAGAAAAAGGATGATGAGGATTTTGAGCGCTTTGCTGAAAAGATTAGACCTATCTTCTTGCGTATGCGTTTGACTGATATGCTCAAAATGAATCCTTATGCTAAGTATATGAAAGAAATTGTTACTAATAAAAGAAAGATACCGGAAGCTGGAATTTCCACCATGCTTGCTAATTATACTTTTAAGGGTGGAATACCAAAGAAACTAGGAGATCCAGGAGTACCCACTATACCATGCTCCACTAAAAGAAACTATGTTAAAACTGCTTTATGTGATCTTGGAGCCGGTGTTATGCTCCATTAAGTGTTATGCCTCTTTCTTTATATCGTAGACTTGATTTGAATAAGTTGACACCTACTGAAATATCTTTGCAAATGGCCGATAAATCCACTGCTATACCTGTCGGTATTTGTGAGGATGTGCCTGTTGTGGTTGCAAACGTTACTATTTTAACAGACTTTGTTATTCTTGATTTTGCGGAGGACGATAGTATGTCTATTATTCTTGGAAGACCCTTTTTGAATACTACAGGGGCTGTTATTGATTGCAACAAAGGCAATGTCACTTTTCATGTTAATTGCAATGAGCATACGGTGCACTTTCTGAGGAAACAACCTCAAGTTCATAGTATAAATTCTATTGGAAAAATTCCATCAATTATTTTCGGAGGTTTTGAATTTCCTCTTCCTACTGTCAAAAAAAGATATGATATTCTTATTATTGGGGACGTGCATATCCCGTTTGAGGTAACTTAGTGTTATTCGAAAATTCTCCGGTTTCATGTAACTCGGAATGAGTTTGTTAACAAGACCTGATCAACCTTGTTAGTGGATTCTTTTGATGAGCATGAGATGGATGAAGTTAGAAAGCACAACCTTTTGTACCCTCTTTTTACTTTCTGTTATTTAGATTTAATAAAGTAAAAGTAGTATTTTCTGTCTGTTTTCTGAATTATCCGTGCAATAAAAAATACCCCGAAAACAAAAGTTCTGCAAATGCCCTGAAATTGAAATATGATTTTTTCTGGAATATTTGAGAATATCTGGCACTGAGAACACAGCAGGGGGAGCAAGCACCTGGGCACGAGGGTCCAGGGCGCGCCCACCCCCTGGGCGCGCCCCCCTGCCTCGTGGGCCCATGGTGGCTCCCCTCCACTTATTCCTGCACCCACACACTCCTTCTTCTTCCCCAAAAAATCACCAACCAGCTCAAGCACGAGTTCTAGCTCATTTTGCTGCGATTTTCGATCTCCTTGCTCAAAGCACCTCTCACAAAACTGCTTTGGGGGATTGTTCCTTGGTATGTGACTCCTCCAATGGTCCAATTAGTTTTTGTTCTAGTGCTTTATTCATTGCAAATTTGTGCTGCCTAGGTGACCATGTTCTTGAGCTTGCATGTCAAATTTGTTTGGTCCCAAGTAGTTCTAATGCATGATATAGTCTCTAGGCACTTGTAGGAGTAGTTGCTATCAATTTTGTTGAGCTTGGTTCACTTTTATTTGAAGTTACTAAAAATTCCAGAAATTTTTCAGAGGAAGAAATATGTTTAGGAAAATGTACCAAGGTGGTTCTTCAAGGAAGCAAGGACCCAGGCTTGCAATGCGCGATGCCGATGATGAACCACCAAGGGACGCTCCAGTGCGGGCTTGTGAATGGCCTTCAGAGGACTTCATGGATCAAGCAGGAATCAAGGAAGAATTTAACGCATATGTGCGTAACGCTGATCTTGTGAGCTTCGAGGCAGATAAGTGCCGTGAGTACCACTATCTCACTAGTTCCTTTGTGAGGAGGTTTCAATTTTCATAATCACGCAATTCTCAAACTGTCCTGTTTGATCTTTATGAAAATTCTTATACTATGGACTTAGAGGATTTTACCACTGCTTGCAAACTTCCACAATGGGGTAATACTAGTGAACCTCGCAAATCTGAATTTAGAGATTTTCTTGCTAGTATAACTGTGGGGGAATCTAGAGACATAGCACAAGCTACTATAGGGAGTATTCATTTTCCTGCTATACATTATTTTGCTCTCTTCATAGGTAGGTGCATAAATGGTAAGGATGAAGCATGTCACATGTGTGTCCCTGACCTCAGTGTTCTCAGGAGTGCTGTGTTAGGGGATAAACATTATAATTTGGGAGCCATTGTTGCACGTAGGTTGCATAATAATAGATTTAATGAAGATTTCTTTGGTGGAATTTATGCAACCCGTTTAGCTAATTTTCTTGGTGTAACCATACGTGAGCATGATATTGAGTTGCCTCCTGCTTATTTAGATTATGAGGCTATGGTTCGTCATCGTTTTGTTGAGAGGAACGATCAGTTCCTCCAGTACCGACTAATCTTTGATAGACGACGCACCTATCACGTCGCTCTCCCTGCTTCTACTTTCTTTGACTTTCAGGAAAAGGGGAGACACTTCATAACTAGGGAGGAGGCGACCGAGTACGAGAGGAGGGCTGAGATAGCTCGCTTCCAAGCTGCAGCCCATGATGCAATGACTATTGCATCACAGTACGACCCCAACTACAACTTTGGATATCCGCCAGGCCAGCCGTGGCAATAGACCAACTTAGGCCAAAAGCCTAAGCTTGGGGGAGTACGTATCTCTCACCGACATTACATTTATGTTTACACACTCATTGCTAGTTGTCGGTGCTCATACTTTTTCACTGTAATATCCATGCTAGTTTATTTTCCTTTTTATGCTTTCTTCTTGTGTGTTTGATAAACCTTAAGAAAACTAAAAAAATTAGTTGTGGCGTTTAGCTAGTTTACCTTTCTTGCTGTAGTAGTAGTAATTAAAAGAAAACCCAAAAAGATTTCCCGTTCTTCTTTTGCTTGTTGGGAGCTTTCCCGTGTAAATAGTTTTATTTCTTTTCTTTTCTTTGGGGGTTGATAGGAGAAGACCATGATGAAATTGTTGAAGTGGCTCTTATATGCATTATCGTTGATTTAACCAAGAGCCCATATTAACTTGTCTTCTCCTGTTTATTGAATGCTTGCAGATTCCAGCTTAGTCCAATGCACGTGCACTCTTATTATTATTCACATCGTTCAGTCGTGCAAGTGAAAGGCAATTATGACGATATATGATGGACTGATTGAGATGGGAGAAACTGGTATGAACTCGACCTCTCTTGTTTTTGTAAATATGATTAGTTCATCGTTCCTGATTCAGCTTATTATGAATAAACATGTTTGCAATGACAATTAGAGATTATAGTTACTTATGCCATGTTTAATTAGCTAGGAGCTTATAATGGTTTACCTTGCGTGCCAACATGCTATTAAAATGGTTGTGATGTGGTATGATGGGGTGGTATCCTCCTTTGAATGATTTAAGTGACTTGACTTGGCACATGTTCACACATGTAGTTGAAACAAAATCAACATAGCCTTCATGATATTTATGTTCATGGTGGATTATATCCTACTCATGCTTGCACTCAATGTTATTAATTTTAATGCATGTTCATGACTGTTGTCGCTCTCTAGTTGGCCGCTTCCCAGTCTTTTGCTAGCCTTCACTTGTACTAAGCGGGAATACTGCTTGTGAATCCAATTCCTTAAACCCCAAAGTTATGCCATATGAGTCCACTATACCTTCCTATATGCGGTATCTACCTGCCATTCCAAGTAAATTTGTATGTGCCAAACTCTAAACCTTCAAATGAAATTCTGTTTTGTATGCTCGAATAGCTCATGTATCAACTAGGGATGTCCGTATCTTCCATGTTAGGCGGCACTAGTAGAAAAAGGGGCTTTCGTTCGGGCCTAGCCAGCCCATTAGTCCCGGTTCTTATACGAACCGGGACCAATGGGTGCATTCGTCCCGGTTCGTGAGCCCAGGTGGCCGGCCGGGGCCTCGTGGGCTTTGGTCCTGGTTCGTCTGGAACCGTTTGTCCCAGTTCTAGGCACGAACCGAGACCAATGAGCCTTGCTCCTGGCCCACAACCATTGGTCCCGGTTCCAGCCACGAACCGGGACAAAGGAGTTGCCTATATATATAGCCCATCGCTGGCGAGCAGAGCACTCCACACTGCTCTGTTTTTTACTGGCCAGCGAGGGGAGGGCATTTGGGTGCTCTAGCTCACCTCCTATGCACATGAGGTGTTCGATGAAATGTCCGAGTCACACTAGTTAATATTTCTTCTCTCGAAACTCGACCTCCGAGCTCCATTTTCCCCGATATTTTTCTAGGTTTAGCGGTCTGTCACGTCCCGTCCCCGTCTTCACCGCCGTCGATCGCCCGCGCCGATCTCGTCGCCGGCACCATCGTGGTGAGCCTCTTGTTCTTATCTTCTTTCTGAAAGAAAAAAAATTCTTACTTCAGATAGATACTTGTCTAATTTTCTTACTTTTATTATTCCTTGTTATTATATAGTGCGATGGTTCTGGTATCCGCCCCCGTCGGCCCTCGTCCTGTCTATGATTCGGATGTGGTATATATTATCTTTTTATAACTATTTGGTTCATTTATTGTTTATGACAATTATGCCGACCAACGTGACATAGATTTTATTTACGTAGGAGGTGGTTGAACCTGAAATTCCAACCGACCCTATTGTCGAGAGGTTAAATTTAGTTGAAGAAGAAAACAATTACTTGAAGGAAAAAATTAAAAAAATTGAGGAGGAGAAGATGATATTGGAGTTGCATGTTGCGGATGTCGTCGATGATCACAAGATCAAGATGGATGCAATGCGGTTGAAGATTAGAAAGATTAGAAAATATGCCATTCATACCGAGGCTTGGTATCATTATGCCGTTGGATCAATTGTTACCTTAGTTGTGATTATGATCGCATTTGTTGTTGCATTGAAAGGTTTTACATAGTTTCAATGTATGGTTTAACTAGATGCTCTGGAGAGCTATATGTTGTTCAATTTGAACTATGTCTGTACTTTGGTTTTAATGTGATGATGAACTACTATTAATTTGGTCACTTATCTATCCATGTTCATTTGTAGTGCTTTTCAATTTCAGGGTCTTATAGCTGAAAAAAATCAGTAAATGCATGGAAAATATCAAATGAAGTCAGAAAGGGTTGAAAATTGATGATGTGGCTTTGAATGGTGCATTTTGAACACAGAAAAACTATGGAGTTCAAATAAGTTCAAAAAAATGAAATCCCTTTGTAACAGACGAGTTTCCGTATGAAACCCTGATACTTCGAAAGAGATTGTCCGTTTTGTACACGAAGTGCATCCAGTTTATGCCGTAAGCCTCTCTACTTTCTTGCACATGCTATGTGGGTGAAATGATGATACCATGCCAACTTTCAACCTTTTCAGAGTTCATTTGTAGTGCTTTTCAATTTCAGGGTCTTATAGCTGAAAAAATCAGTAAATGCACGAAAAATATCAAATGAAGTCAGAAAGGGTTGAAAATTGATGATGTGGCTTTGAATGGTGCATTTTGAACACAGAAAAACTATGGAGTTCAAATAAGTTCAAAAAAATGAAATCCCTTTGTAACAGACGAGTTTCCGTATGAAACCCTGATACTTCGAAAGAGATTGTCCGTTTTGTACACGAAGTGCATCCAGTTTTTGCCGTAAGCCTCTCTACTTTCTTGCACATGCTATGTGGGTGAAATGATGATACCATGCCAACTTTCAACCTTTTCAGAGTTCATTTGTAGTGCTTTTCAATTTCAGGGTCTTATAGCTGAAAAAAATCAGTAAATGCACGAAAAATATCAAATGAAGTCAGAAAGGGTTGAAAATCATAAACAACTTTTTTGTTACAAACTTTAATAGCAAAAAGAATTATCATAAAATAAAATAAATAAGTAATTAGAAACAAAATAATATAAACTATAATAAAATATATAAGTAGAAACAAAATAAAATAAAATATAATAAACTTTAATAACATAAATGAAATTTATGAAACTAAAATTATCAAAGTATTTTCTGTTCAAAACATTATAAGCAACTCTACTAAAATTATATAAAATTCATGCAACTAAAATTATCAAAGTATTTTCTGTTCAAAATCATTAAAAGCAAATAGAATTTTCATAAAGAACTTTTTTTGTTAGAAACTTTAATAGCAAAAAAAATTATCATAAAATAAAATAAATAAGTAATTTGAAACAAAATAAAATACAATAAAATAAATAAGTATTTTGTTTTAAGTAGAAACAAAACAAAAAAAAGCAAAAAAGAAAACAAAAGAACTGGGAAAAAATAAAAAATTTGCCACGTACTGTGCCACCACGGCCTGAATACGACTAGAAACCCATCAATGGGCCAGGATTCAGGCCCGCAGAAGGCCCAGTAGGCCCATCTAGCATAGCAGTGACAATTAGGCCTGTAAGCATGCAATAGAGAGGAGCTCGAGAGGGGTGGGGTAGTGGGGCTTATAAACCACTACGAGCCCCTCTCAACTAGCGAGGTGGGACTAAACTCCCACCACCACGCCGCTATGCGCGGCCTTTGGTCCCGGTTGGTGCCACCAACCGGGACTAAAGGTGGGCATTGGTACCGGTTCGTGCCACCAACCGGAACCAATTCCCCCCTTTAGTACCGGTTGGTGCCACCAACCGGGACCAAAGGCCGCCGCTTCCCGCCCTTTGGGCTGCTGAAAAGAGACCTTTGGTCCCGGTTGGTGGCACCAACCGGGACTAAAGAGGGGCATTGGTCCCGGTTGCTGCCATGAACCGGTACCAATGCTCTCCGTATATAAGCAGGAGTTGTAAATTTTTCAGTTTCATCGACCATTTGCCCCCCGACGACGCCGAACTCATCGATGCCGCCAGGCTGCCCGTGCTCGCCGTCGCCGCCCCGCACCCTTGCTGCTCGTGCTCGCCGACGCCGCCGGGCTGCCCGTGCTCGCCGTCGCCGCCCGCTCCTCGTCGCCGCCCACTCCTCGTCGCCGTCGCCCCGCGCCGTTGCCCTGCCCCGACGCGCCGCCCCGGCTCGCGCGCCCCTGCCCCGATGCGCCGCCCCGGCCCGAGCCCCTGCCCCGACGCCGCCCCACGCCCCCGGCCTGCCCCAACCACACGCCGCCGCCACGTTCGGTCCGGCCGCCGGCCCTCCTTTCTATTTTTTTTCATATATATGATATTTTTTTCAGATTATGTGCATATGTGTGATTATATGTATGTGTGTATATATGATTATATGTCCTGTTTTTTTCTTCAGATTTTTTGTTCATATATATATATGATGATTTTTTTTGCATTTTTATAAAAATGTATATATGTATGCATGTTCTCTGTGTATATATGTTCATATATGCAAAAGTTAGATTTTTAGAAAAGTTTTATCTATATATGTTCTCTGATTTAGTACATTTTAGGTTAGTTTCATTTTTAGAAAAGTTTTATATATTTAGGAAGAAGGAAGAGAAGGAAGAAGGAAGAAGAAGAAAAAGTTTTATATATGCAAAAGTTACATTTTTAGAAAAGTTTTATATATCTAGCTAGGAAAGGAAGAAGAAGAAAAAGAATGAGAGGAAAAAGGAAAATAAGAAGAGGAAGAAAGGAGAAGAAGAGGAGAAATAAATAAGAAGAGGAAAAAGCAAGAAAAAGAAGAGGAGAAGAAGAAAAAATGGTCTATTTTTTCTTCTTCTCCTCTTTTTTTTTTCTCTTTTTTCTTCGATCTTCTCCTCTATTCCTTTCTTCTTCTCCTTTTTTTATTTCTTCTTCGTCTTCTTATTTTTTATCGGGTATGTCGTTGTCGATATACCCCCTCCCGATAACTTCAACACGAGGGGGGGGTCGATATACCCCCTCCCCGATAACATTATTTTCCCATGTATGTATGTCGTCGTTGTCGATATAACCCCCTCCCGGATAACTTCGACATGAGGGGCGGTCGATATATATACCCCCTCTCGACCGTGATAACTTATACCACGGGAGCACCCCCCCCCCGGCCCTCTCGCTCGACCAAAACTCTCGAGGACACCCAAACCCTAGAAAAAAACGATGTCGGTCTCCTACCCCCTCCCGCCGCGCCCCTACCCGATCGACAAACTCTCTTGAGGCCACCCAAATTTACCAAGTTAAAAGAGCGTTGTCGTCGAGGCCACCCCGAACCCCTTGAAGCGTTGTTGAGGCCACCCCAAACCCTTGAAGCGTTGCCGTGTTGTAAATATTTGAATAATAATTGCCATGTTGTACATATTTGCAGAAACTATGGATCCGCATCCCCGAGACGAAGCAAAAGAAGCGGTGTTGGGGGAGATAATCGCACACGGAAGTGATGCCGTCTTGTCGTTTCTCAACGACACATGCACCGATGGTCTGGAAAGACAGGATGAAGAAGCAGGCTACGGCGATGATCAAACAATGGAGGAGGAAGGACACCATGATGAAGGCTCCGGTGACCGAATGGAGGGGGAAGGACACCGTGATGACGGCTCCGGTGACCGAATGTAGGGGGAAGGACACCGTGATGACGGCTCCGGTGACCGAACGGAGTCCGGCCAGGTATATATATTAATTAATTAAGCATGTGCTGACTATATAGCTAATTGATGCATTAATTGTTTTTGGTATGTACACATATTAACTCTCTTCTTTTTCTTCTTTTCTAGCCCTCCGGATTGAGCAACACTTCAGTAACGAGATGATGCCCGAAGAGAAAGTTGCGCACGGATGAAAGGTACACGATCATCGAAATTGATCGCGCTGGCCAACCGATTGAACCCCTCCGGAGCAAGCAAAAATTTAATGCTCAGTGCGGGGTTCTAGTTAGGGACATGATCCCGATTAGCATCGAGCAATGGTTGAAGCCTAAGGACATAGACTCTCAGGTGTCTTATGTCACCGATAGGCAGAAAGCTGATCTTTGGACCGCGCTGCAGGAAAAATTCACCTTCCCGCCAGAGGAAGATCCGGAGAATCCAGTTAAAAAGCCAATGATCAAGGCTTAAGCTCTTAGGAAGATGGCTGAGCTATTCAGGAGGTGGAAGAATGAGCTGAAATCATCATTTGTCGACCAAGACAAGACTCCAGAATTCATCGGCCGATTTGAGAAGATCAAAGATCAGTGGCCCGCATTTGTCACCAAAAAGAAATCTGAGAGAGCAGCGAAGATGTCAGCGACAAACAAGAAGAATGCTGCAAAGAAGAAGCATCACCATCGCACGGGGTCAGGTGGCTACCTAAAAGCCTGGCCGTTGCGGGACAAGGCTGAGAATGACCTCATTGATAAAGGGATCGAACTAGAGACGCGACGCTGGCCAGACCGTTGCAGGACTTGGTTCTTCGGGGTTGGGGGCAAATTGGACCTTGTAACAGGGAAGTGCGTTTGGACCAACGAGCAGCTGAACACACCCATCGAGAAGCTTCAGGAGTATATAAAAAAAGTGCAGCAAGGGACCTTCGTTCCGGACAGAGAGAACGACGAGCTCACAGAGGGCCTCGGGAATCCTGAGCACCCCGGACGAACACGAGGCACGCAGGCTCCCTTTCGTGGAAGGCTGAATTTCCCAACGTAGGCGGTTACAAATGTCGGGAGAGGAGGAAGAAAAAGGAGTTGACCCAACTACAGGCGCTGCACGCAAGGGTACAAGCGCTAGAGGAATGAGACGCAGTTCGCAGCACGCGACCTGCCGAAGTACACCCGAAGCTACCCCGCCATCTTAGCGGAGAAGCAGCGTGGCTTCCACGGAGCTGCTTTAGGAGCCTGTCTTCACGGCTCCTGCTAGCTACCCCGCAGATGCTATCACAGAGTCTCAGCATTGCCACCTTATGACGCAGTGGATGGAATTGAAAGTCAAGGTGGCTGTTGGCTTTGTTGCACCTCCTGAACCTGGCGCAACTTTTCACTACCGGCCGATTCCATAAGGATATGCTAGGGTGATGGTGGATGAAATCATAGAAGCATTTGTGGACCTCCAGCTTGACCACCCTACAGGTGACGGGGAGACTCGGCTGGGTTCTTGTCTGAAGACTCCATGCCTATGGCGGAAGGAGCTCATCAACCTTCCGAACTGGACGCCTCCGCCTCCTCCTCCTCCTCCGGAGAGTCAGGGCACTCCACCTCCTCCACCGCCTCCTCCTCCGGCGAGTGACGATCAGGGCACTCAGCCTCCTTCTCCGGCGCGCGGTGGCACTCCGCCTCCTTCTCCGCCTGCACCGGCGCGCCCGATCAGCCACCAGCCTCCTCCTTCTCCGCCTCGCCAGCAAGGGTGGAAGAGACCCGCCGCCGCCTGGGCTGCTCCGGCGCGTCGTAGTCCTTCTCCTCCGCCTCATAAGCAAGCACGAAAGAAGACAGCCGTAGCCGCTCCGTCTGCTCCGGCGTCTAGCAGTACAGCCAGAGGCGGGAGGCAATACAAATACGGTCCACCTCTCAAGCCTCTAGAGAAGTTACCGTACGAGATGACCGTGGAAGAAAACAAGAAGATCGTGCAAAAAGAAGTGAAGGACTTCTTTGAAGGGGCGAAAGCAGAGAGACATCCACCTCCGGAGGAGAAGGTAGATCCGGTGAAAGCAAAGCGCACTATCGATGCCCTGAGGAAACCACCAAAGTCTCCACCGAAAACCAACTATGAGCGCGTTACTGAAAAGGCATATCTCAAAGCGGAGCGGTCGGGAAGTACTGTCAGTGATCAAAGGTTAAAAGAATGACGAGCAGCTGGGAAAAAAATTGCCCAGCTCGGCGAACAAGCGAACCAATCGTGCCCCCCGCTCAATGTGTCTAGCAACATCGTCGCTAATGCTCCAGGGATGGTGCCCGATTATAGCAATCTTGGAGATTACCTGCCTGACGATGTACATTATGATTTCTTGGAGGTGGACGAACACAGATACGAGTACGGGAAGCCTCTCGTCAATGATGAAAAATCTCTAACAACGATGATGCAAAGATTCCATGATTGGTACATGAAAACCTGCAGAGAGTCTGGGGGGATGAATACTTTGTATCTGAGAGTTAAAGAGGATCACGACCTCGTTGGAATTGATCTGTTGCATGTTCCATTTGAGGAGTTCTTCTAGTTCTTCAATCAAAAGGCCCTCGATAAATTAACGGTCACTTGCTACTGTCTGTAAGTACTACTTCTGTCATTAAGTCTCTATATATAGCTCACCTCTTTCATTGCATGTATTTATAATTATCCTCACTATATTATGCAGATTGAAGATCGTCGAGTGCAGAAAAGCAGAAATGTATGATATTGGGTTCATTAACACAAATCTCATAGATGAATTTCAGGTTAAAAAGAGCGCCAAAGATGCCGAGGCCAACTTGCTCAAATCATTGCTAATAAATCAAAACAAAGATTTAATACTCTTTCCTTACATCTTCAAGTGAGTGTTACTGTCGTGTGCATATTCGGTTTCCCTTATTACTCGAGCGAGGTTATAGTAATGTAATTGATGAGTTATGCATGCGTGCGCAGCTTCCACTATATTCTCCTGGAGATTAAGCTTGAGCGGGGACTAGTAACCGTCTTAGACTCGAGACGAAAAGATCCCGGGACCTATGCGGACATGACTAAAATTCTCAACAAGTAAGTTCAATCGATCATTATCGCACCATATCGGCAACTTTTTGTTCATTTCCTGATATCTCAAGTAATAATTATTTTCTTTGTCTTGCAGGGTTTGGAAAACAGTTCACCGCAGAAGCTCCGGGACTGCCGAAGGAGCTGCGATATACATACCCGAAAGTAAGTACTACTAGCTAGCTAGTTGCGCGCATCTCCCGTTGATTCTAGCTACTTTCATCAATGCCATTTATAATGCTTCATTATCAGTTTGATTGACCTCTATTTCTCGTAAAGTGCTTGTGGCAGGAACAAGGGAATGATTACTGTGGATACTACATGTGCGAGTTCATCTACAACGCGACTTGCAAAGATAAGCGGGGCTACTCTAAAAGACAATATGAAGTGCGTAAGCAATAATATTCACAATTTCATTTTATTACACCATCATTTCTGTTGAGTTTCATTCATATATATGTATTAACCCCCTTCTTCAAATTAGACGTGGCAGATGCGGAATGAACTCCTACCACAAGATCGCATGAAAGCAATTCAAGAGGAATTGGCGGGATTCTTTCTTGACCACGTCATCAATAAAGCCGGAGAATACCATGTGGAAGTTGAGTTCAAATGCTAGGGGATTGTAAGAGATTTTACATATTGTATATGTATGTAGCCAGTAGCGTCGGATAGATAATACGAAAACTTGTTGTTCGACCAATCTCTCGGAGAAGGAGAGGTCGATCACTTCTCTCGGTATGCATGGCGAACTTCTGTACTTAATGGTTTCCTTAATTTTCTTACTAGCTAGCGTGTCGAGGGCCTCTCTATACGTATAGTACGTAGCGTCGACCAAGCACGGAGATAAGAGAGGACACTTCTCTCTATTAATTAATTAGCTACCTAACACAATATATGAAACACCTTAATTAACCATACAACCCCCCCCCCCTTTCAGAAAAAAAACCCTAGCCCCTGAACAGCTGACGCGTGGATGCCTATTGGTCCCGGTTGGTGCCACCAACTTGGACTAAAGGGCCTCCTGCCTGGGCTCGCAGCGCCGGCCACGTGGAGGCCCATCTGTCCCGGTTAGTATAAGAACCGGGACTAAAGGCCTAGGCATTAGTAACGACCCTTTAGTCCCGGTTCCCCAACCGGGACAGATGTGCCTTATGAACCAGGACAAATGGCCCTTTTTCTACTAGTGCGGGTTATTCTCAACAGGAGTGGACTCCGCTCCTCACTCACGAGAAAATGGCTGGTCACCAGGATGCCCAGTCTCATGCTTTATGCAAATCAAATCAAAATTATTGCAAACAAAATTCCCCCGGGACTGTTGTTAGTTGGAGGCACTCGTTATTTCGAGCAAGGCATGGATTGATGTTTGTTGGTGGAGGGGGAGTATAAACTTTACCATTCTGTTTGGGAACCGCCTATAATGTCTGTAGCATGGAAGATATCGCCATCTCTTGGTTGTTATGTTGACAATGAAAGTATGCCGCTCAAAATATTATTTATCTCTATTTCAAAATCGAGCTCTGGCACCTCTACAAATCCCTGCTTCCCTCTGCGAAGGGCCTATCTATTTACTTTTATGTTGGGTCATCACCCTCTTATTAAAAAGCACCAGCTGGTGAGCACTGCTGTCATTCGCATCCATTACTATTAGTTTATATTGGGTATGACTATGACTGGATCTCTTTTACCATGAATTACAATGTTTAGTCAGTCCTTGATCTTTAAAGGTGCTCTGCATTTATGTTTTGCGGTCTCAGAAAGGGCTAGCGAGATACCATCTTGTTATATCATATCATGATTGTTTTGAGAAAGTGTTGTCATCCGAGATTTATTATTATTGCTCGCTAGTTGATTATGCCATTGATATGAGTTAACATGAGACCTAAGTGTTATTGTGAATGTGGATATTTCATAATCTTTGCTGAAAACTTGAATTCTGGCTTTACATATTTACAACGACAAGAGCAAACAGAGTTTGTAAAAGTTTTTCTTTATCACTTTCAGTTTGTCAACTGAATTGCTTGAGGACAAGCAAAGGTTTAAGCTTGGGGGATTTGATACGTCTCCGTCGTATCTACTTTTCCAAACACTTTTGCCCTTGTTTTGGACTCTAACTTGCATGATTTGAATGGAACTAACCCGGACTGACGCTGTTTTCAGCAGAATTGCCATGGTGTTATTTATGTGCAGAAACAAAAGTTCTCGGAATGACCTGAAACTTCACGGAGATTATTTTTGGAAATAATAAAAAATACTGCCGAAAGAATCAAGGCCAGGGGGGCCACACCCTGTCCACGAGGGTGGGGGGCGCGCCTGCCCCCCTTGGGCGCGCCCCTGCCTCGTGGGCCCCCTGGAGCTCCACCGACCACAACTCCAACTCCATATATTCGTGTTCAGGGAGAAAAAACCAGAGAGAAAGATTCATCGCGTTTTACGATACGGAGCCGCCGCCAAGCCCTAAACTCTCTCGGGAGGGCTGATCTGGAGTCCGTTTGGGGCTCCGGAGAGGGGAATCCATCGCCGTCGTCATCATCAACCATCATCCATCACCAATTTCATGATGCTCACCGCCGTGCGTGAGTAATTCCATCGTAGGCTTGCTGGACGGTTATGGGTTGGATGAGATTTATCATGTAATCGAGTTAGTTTTGTTAGGGTTTGATCCCTAGTATCCACTATGTTCTGAGATTGATGTTGCTATGACTTTGCTATGCTTAATGCTTGTCACTAGGGCCCGAGTGCCATGATTTCCGATCTGAACCTATTATGTTTTCATGAATATATGTGAGTTCTTGATCCTATCTTGCAAGTCTATAGTCACCTACTATGTGTTATGATCCGGCAACCCCAAAGTGACAATAATTGGGACCACTCCCGGTGATGACCATAGTTTGAGGAGTTCATGTATTCACTATGTGTTAATGCTTTGGTCTGGTACTCTATTAAAAGGAGGCCTTAATATCCCTTAGTTTCCAACAGGAACCCGCTGCCACGGGAGGGTAGGACAAAAGATGTCATGCAAGTTCTTTTCCATAAGCACGTATGACTATATTCGGAATACATGCCTACATTGCATTGATGAATTGGAGCTAGTTCTGTGTCACCCTATGTTATGATTGTTACATGATGAATCGCATCCGCCATAATTCTCCATCACCGATCCAATGCATACGAGCTTTTCGCATATTGTTCTTTGTTTATTTACTTTTCCGTTGCTATTGTTACAATCACTATAAAACACCAAAAATATTACTTTTGCTACCGTTACCACTAGTATCATACTACTTTGCTACTAAATACTTTGCTGCAGATATTAAGTTATCCAGGTGTGGCTGAATTGACAACTCAGTTGCTAATAATTGAGAATATTCTTTGGCTCCCCTTGTGTCGAATCAATAAATTTGGGTTGAATACTCTACCCTCGAAAACTGTTGCGATCCCCTATACTTGTGGGTTATCAGACGACTATATTCGGACATCGGAAAGGTTCCGAGTGATTCGGGTATTTTTCGGAGTACCGGAGAGTTATGAGAATTCGTATTGGGCCTTAATGGGCCATACGAGAAAGGAGAAAAAGGCCTCAAGGGTGGCTGCGCCCCTTCCCCATGGACTGGTCCGAATTAGACTAGGGAAAGGGGGCGCCCCCTTCCTTCCTTCTCCTTCTCCCTTCCCCTTTTCCTATTCCATGTGGGAGGTGGAATCCTACTAGGACTAGGGAGTCCTAGTAGGACTCCACACTTTGGGCGCGCCCTATGAGGGCCGGCCTCCTCCTCCCTCCATCCTTTATATACGGGGGAGGGGGGCACCCCATAGACACACAAGTTGATTAGTTGATCTTTTAGCCGTGTGCGGTGCCCCCCTCCACCATAATCCACCTCGGTCATATCATAGCGGTGCTTAGGCGAAGCCCTGCGTCGGTAGCATCATCATCACTGTCATCACGCCGTCGTGCTGACGGAACTCTCCCTCGAAGCTCTGCTGGATCGTGAGTTCGAGGGACGCCATCGAGCTAAACGTGTGCTGAACTCGAAGGTGCCGTGCGTTCGGTACTTGGATCAGTCGGATCTTGAAGATGTACGACTACATCAACCGCGTTGTCATAACGCTTTGATGACCCACAAGTATAGGGGATCTATCGTAGTCCTTTCGATAAGTAAGAGTGTCAAACCCAACGAGGAGCAGAAGGAAATCATAAGCGGTTTTCAGCAAGGTATTCTCTGCAAGCACTGAAATAATAGGTAACATATAGTTTTGTGATAGGATAATTTGTAACGAGCAACAAGTAACAAAAGTAAATAAAGTGCAGCAAGGTGGCCCAATCCTTTTTGTAGCAAAGGACAAGCCTGGACAAACTCTTATATAAAGGAAAACGCTCCCGAGGACACATGGGAATTATCGTCAAGCTAGTTTTCATCACGTTCATATGATTCGCGTTCGGTACTTTGATAATTTGTTATGTGGGTGGACCGGTGCTTGGGTGCTGCCCTTACTTGGACAAGCATCCCACTTATGATTAACCTCTATTGCAAGCATACGCAACTACAACAAAAGTATTAAGGTAAACCTAACCATAGCATGAAACATATGGATCCAAATCAGCCCCTTACGAAGCAACGCATAAACTAGGGTTTAAGCTTCTGTCACTCTAGCAACCCATCATCTACTTATTACTTCCCAATGCCTTCCTCTAGGCCCAAATAATGGTGAAGTGTTATGTAGTCGACGTTCACATAACACCACTAGAGGATAGACAACATACATCTCATCAAAATATCGAACGAATACCAAATTCACATGACTACTAATAGCAAGACTTCTCCCATGTCCTCAGGAACAAACGTAACTACTCACAAAGCATATTCATGTTCATAATCAGAGGGGTATGAATATGCATATAGGATCTGAACATATGATCTTCCACCAAATAAACCAACTAGCATCAACTACAAGGAGTAATCAACACTACTAGCAACCTACAGGTACCAATCCCAGACTTAGAGAAAAGAATTGGATACAAGAGATGAACTAGGTTTTGAGAGGAGATGGTGCTGGTGAAGATGTTGATGGAGATTGCCCTCTCTCGATGAGAGGAGCATTGGTGATGACGATGGCGATGATTTCCCCCTCCCAGAGGGAAGTGTCCCCGGCAGAACAGCTCTGCTGGAGCCCTAGATTGGTTCCGCCAAGGTTCCGCCTCATGGCGGCGGAGTCTCGTCCCGAAATCTTGCTTATGATTTTTCTTCGGACGAAAGACTTCATATAGTAGAAGATGGGCACCGGAGGGCCAACAGGGGGCCCACGAGGCAGTGGGCGCGCCCAGGGGGTAGGGCGCGCCCCCACCCTCGTGGCCAGGTGGAGGCCCCCTGATGTATTTCTTCCGCTCAATATTTTTTATTATTTCCAAAAATAACTTTCGTGGAGTTTCAGGACTTTTGGAGTTGTGCAGAATAGTTCTCTAATATTTGCTTCTTTTCCAGCCCAGAATTCCAGCTGCCGGCATTCTACCTCCTTATGTAAACCTTGTAAAATAAGAGAGAATAGGCATAAGTATTGTGGCATAATGTGTAATAATAGCCCATAATGCAATAAATATCGATATAAAAGCATGATGCAAAATGGACGTATCAACCCCCCAAGCTTAGACCTCGCTTGTCCTCAAGCGAACGCCGATAACGATAAATATGTCCACATGTTTAGAGGTAGAGGTGTCTGTTGGAAATATGCCCTAGAGGCAATAATAAATGGTTATTATTATATTTCTTTGTTCATGGTAATTGTCTATTATTCATGCTATAATTGTATTGTCCGGAAATCGTGATACATGTGTGAATACATAGACCACAACCTGTCCCTAGTAAGCCTCTAGTTGACTAGCTCGTTGATCAACAGATAGTCATGGTTTCCTGACTATGGACATTGGATGTCATTGATAACGGGATCACATCATTAGGAGAATGATGTGATGGACAAGACCCAATCCTAAGCATAGCATAAAAGATCGTGTAGTTTCGTTTGCTAGAGCTTTTCCAATGTCAAGTATCTTTTCCTTGGACCATGAGATCGTGCAACTCCCGGATACCGTAGGAGTGCTTTGGGTGTGCCAAACGTCACAACGTAACTGGGTGACTATAAAGGTGCATTACGGGTATCTCCGAAAGTGTCTGTTGGGTTGGCACGGATCGAGACTGGGATTTGTCACTCCGTGTGACGGAGAGGTATCTCTGGGCCCACTCGGTAATGCATCATCATAATGAGCTCAATATGACTAAGGCGTTAGTCACGGGATCATGCATTGCGGTACGAGTAAAGAGACTTGCCGGTAACGAGATTGAACAAGGTATTGGGATACCGACGATCGAATCTCGGGCAAGTAACATACCGATTGACAAAGGGAATTGCATACGGATTGATTGAATCCTCGACACCGTGGTTCATCCGATGATATCATCGTGGAACATGTGGGAGCCAACATGGGTATCCAGATCCCGCTGTTGGTTATTGACCGGAGAGGCGTCTCGGTCATGTCTGCATGTCTCCCGAACCCGTAGGGTCTACACACTTAAGGTCCGGTGACGCTAGGGTTGTAGAGATATATGTATGCGGAAACCCGAAAGTTGTTCGGAGTCCCGGATGAGATCCCGGACGTCACGAGAGGTTCCGGAATGGTCCGGAGGTAAAGATTTATATATGGGAAGTCTTATTTTGGTCGCCGGAAAAGTTTCGCGCTTTATCGGTATTGTACCGGGAGTGCCGAAAGGGGTCCGGGGGTCCACCAAGGGGGTCCACCAGCCCCGGGGGGCCACATGGGCTGTAAGGGGTGCACCTTGGCCTATATGGGCCAAGGGCACTAGCCCCAAGAGGCCCATGCGCAAGAGATAAGAAAGAAGGGAGAGTCCTAAAGGGGGAAGGCACCTCCGAGGTGCCTTGGGGGGGAAGGACTCCCCCCTGGCCGCACCCTTCCTTGAAGGAAGGGGCAAGGCTGCGCCCCCCCTCTCCCTTGGCCCTATATATAGTGGGGGGAAGGGAGGGCAGCAACATCTAAGCCTTGGGCGCCTCCCTCCTCCCCTGCAACACCTCTCTCTCTCTCGCAGAAGCTCGGCGAAGCCCTGCCGGAGACCCGCTACATCCACCACCACGCCGTCGTGCTGTTGGATCTCCATCAACCTCTCCTTCCCCCTTGCTGGATCAAGAAGGAGGAGACGTCGCTGCACCGTACGTGTGTTGAACGCGGAGGTGCCGTCCGTTCGGCACTCGGTCATCGGTGATTTGGATCACGGCGAGTACGACTCCGTCATCCACGTTCATTGGAACGCTTCCGCTCGCGATCTACAAGGGTATGTAGATCCACTCCTTTCCCCTCGTTGCTAGTAGACTCCATAGATGCATCTTGGTGAGCGTAGGAAAATTTTAAATTATGCTACGATTCCCAACAGTGGCATCATGAGCCAGGCTTATGCGTAGTTACTATGCACGAGTAGAACACAAAGAAGTTGTGGGCGTTGATGTTGCCAATTCTTCTTGCCGCTACTAGTCGTTTCTTGTTTCGGCGGCATTGTAGGATGAAGCGGCCCGGACCGACCTTACACGTACGCTTACGTGAGACAGGTTCCACCGATTGACATGCACTAGTTGCATAAGGTGGCTAGCGGGTGTCTGTCTCTCCTACTTTAGTCGGAACGGATTCGATGAAAAGGGTCCTTATGAAGGGTAAATAGAAATTGGCAAATCACGTTGTGGTCATACGTAGGTAAGAAAACGTTCTTGTTAGAAACCTACAAACCACGTAAAACTTGCAACAACAATTAGAGGACGTCTAACTTGTTTTTGCAGCAAGTGATATATGTGATATGATATGGCCAGAAGATGTGATGAATGATATATGTGATGTATGAGATTGATCATATTCTTGTAATAGGAATCACGACTTGCATGTCGATGAGTATGACAACCGGCAGGAGCCATAGGAGTTGTCTTTATTATTTTGCATGACCTGCGTGTCATTGAATAACGCCATGTAATTTACTTTACTTTGTTGCTAAACGCGTTAGCCATACAAGTAGAAGTAATCATTGGCGTGACGACTTCATGAAGACACAATGATGGAGATCATGATGATGGAGATCATGGTGTCATGCCGGTGAAGAAGATGATCATGGTGCCCCGAAGATGGAGATCAAAGGAGCATGATGATATTGGCCATATCATGTCACTATATGATTGCATGTGATGTTTATCATGTTTTTGCATCTTATTTGCTTAGAACGACGGTAGTAAGTAAGATGATCCCTTATAATAATTTCAAGAAAGTGTTCACCCTAACTGTGCACCGTTGCGAAGGTTCGTTGTTTCGAAGCACCACGTGATGATCGGGTGTGATAGATTCTAACGTTCGAATACAACGGGTGTTGACGAGCCTAGCATGTACAGACATGGCCTCGGAACACACGCAATACACTTAGGTTGACTTGACGAGCCTAGCATGTACAGACATGGCCTCGGAACACGGAGGACCGAAAGGTCGAGCATGAGTCGTATAGAAGATACGATCAACATGGAGATGTTCACCGATCTTGACTAGTCCGTCTCACGTGATGATCGGACACGGCCTAGTTGAATTCGGATCATGTTTCACTTAGATGACTAGAGGGATGTCTATCTGAGTGGGAGTTCATTAAATAATTTGATTATATGAACTTAATTATCATGAACTTAGTCTAAAATCTTTACACTATGTATTGTAGATCAAATGGCCCACGTTGTCCTCAATTTCAACGCGTTCCTAGAGAAAACCAAGCTGAAAGATGATGGCAGCAACTATACGGACTGGGTCCGGAACCTGAGGATCATCCTCATAGCAGCCAAGAAAGATTATGTCTTAGAAGCACCGCTAGGTGAAGCACCAATCCCTGAGAACCAAGACGTTATGAACGCTTGGCAGCAGCGTGCTGATGATTACTCCCTCGTTCAGTGCGGCATGCTTTACAGCTTAGAACCGGGTCTCCAAAAGCGTTTTGAGAAACATGGAGCATATGAGATGTTCGAGGAGCTGAAACTGGTTTTTCAAGCTCATGCCCGGGTCGAGAGATATGATGTCTCCGACAAGTTCTTCAGCTGTAAAATGGAGGAGAACAGTTCTGTTAGTGAGCACATACTCAGAATGTCTGGGTTGCACAACCGCTTGTCTCAGCTGGGAGTTAATCTCCCGGATGACGCGGTCATTGACAGAATCCTCCAGTCGCTTCCACCAAGCTACAAGAGCTTTGTGATGAACTACAATATGCAGGGGATGGAAAAGACCATTCCCGAGGTATATTCAATGCTGAAATCAGCTGAGGTAGAGATCAGAAAAGAACATCAAGTGTTGATGGTGAATAAAACCACTAAGTTCAAGAAGGGCAAGGGTAAGAAGAACTTCAAGAAGGACGGCAAGGGAGTTGCCGCGCCCGGTAAGCCAGTTACCGGGAAGAAGTCAAAGAATGGACCCAAGCCCGAGACTGAGTGCTTTTATTGCAAGGGAAGTGGTCACTGGAAGCGGAACTGCCCCAAATATTTAGCGGACAAGAAGAAGGCCGGCAACACCCAAGGTATATGTGATATACAAGTAATTGATGTGTACCTTACCAGTACTCGTAGTAGCTCCTGGGTATTTGATACCGGTGCGGTTGCTCATATTTGTAACTCAAAACAGGAACTACGGAATAAACGGAGACTGGCAAAGGACGAGGTGACGATGCGCGTCGGGAATGGTTCCAAGGTCGATGTGATCGCCGTCGGCACGCTACCTCTGCATCTACCCACGGGATTAGTTTTAAACCTCAATAATTGTTATTTAGTGCCAGCTTTGAGCATGAACATTGTATCTGGATCTCGTTTAATTCGAGATGGCTACTCATTTAAATCTGAGAATAATGGTTGTTCTATTTATTTGAGAGATATGTTTTATGGTCATGCCCCGCTGGTCAATGGTTTATTTTTGATGAATCTCGAACGTGATGTTACACATGTTCATAGTGTGAATACCAAAAGATGTAAAGTTGATAACGATAGTCCCACATACTTGTGGCACTGCCGCCTTGGTCACATTGGTGTCAAGCGCATGAAGAAGCTCCATGCAGATGGACTTTTGGAGTCTCTTGATTACGAATCATTTGACACGTGCGAACCATGCCTCATGGGTAAGATGACCAAGACTCCGTTCTCCGGAACAATGGAGCGAGCAACCAACTTATTGGAAATCATACATACCGATGTGTGCGGTCCAATGAGTGTTGAGGCTCGCGGAGGATATCGTTATGTTCTCACTCTCACTGATGATTTAAGTAGATATGGGTATGTCTACCTAATGAAACACAAGTCTGAAACCTTTGAAAAGTTCAAGGAATTTCAGAGTGAGGTTGAGAATCAACGTGACAGGAAAATAAAATTCTTACGATCAGATCGTGGTGGAGAATATTTAAGTCACGAATTTGGTACACACTTAAGGAAATGTGGAATAGTTTCACAACTCACGCCGCCTGGAACACCTCAGAGAAATGGTGTGTCCGAACGTCGTAATCGCACTCTATTGGATATGGTGCGATCTATGATGTCTCTTACCGATTTACCGCTCTCATTTTGGGGTTATGCTTTAGAGACTGCCGCATTCACTTTAAATAGGGCACCGTCTAAATCCGTTGAGACGACACCGTATGAATTATGGTTTGGGAAGAAACCTAAGCTGTCGTTTCTAAAAGTTTGGGGATGCGATGCTTATGTCAAGAAACTTCAACCTGAAAAGCTCGAACCCAAATCGGAAAAATGCGTCTTCATAGGATACCCTAAGGAAACTATTGGGTACACCTTCTACCTCAGATCCGAAGGCAAGATCTTCGTTGCCAAGAACGGGTCCTTTCTAGAGAAGGAGTTTCTCTCGAAAGAATTGAGTGGGAGGAAAGTGGAACTTGATGAGGTGATAGTCACCCCTTCCGAGTCGGAAAATAGCGCAGCGCGGGAAAATGTTCCTGTGGTGCCTACACCGACGGGGGAGGAAGTTAATGATGATGATCATGAAGCTTCGGATCAAGTTGCCACTGAACTTCGTAGGTCCACAAGGACACGTTCCGCACCAGAGTGGTACGGCAACCCTGTCCTTGAAATCATGTTGTTAGACAACGGTGAACCTTCGAACTATGAAGAAGCGATGGCGGGCCCGGATTCCGACAAATGGCTAGAAGCCATGAAATCCGAGATAGAATCCATGTATGAAAACAAAGTATGGACTTTGACTGACTTGCCCGATGAGCGGCGAGCCATAGAAAACAAATGGATCTTTAAGAAGAAGACGGACGCAGATGGTAATGTGACCATCTACAAAGCTCGACTTGTCGCTAAGGGTTATCGACAAGTTCAAGGGGTTGACTACGATGAGACTTTCTCACCCGTAGCGAAGCTGAAGTCCGTCCGAATCATGTTAGCAATTGCCGCATACTATGATTATGAGATATGGCAGATGGACGTCAAAACGGCATTCCTTAACGGCTTCCTTAAGGAAGAGTTGTATATGATGCAGCCGGAAGGTTTTGTCGATCCTAAGAATGCTAACAAAGTATGCAAGCTCCAACGCTCAATCTATGGGCTGGTGCAAGCATCTCGGAGTTGGAACATTCGCTTTGATGAGATGATCAAAGCGTTTGGGTTTACACAGACTTATGGAGAAGCCTGTGTTTACAAGAAAGTGAGTGGGAGCTCTGTAGCATTTCTCATATTATATGTGGATGACATATTATTGATGGGAAATGATGTAGAATTCTTGGAAAGTATAAAGGCCTATTTGAATAAGTGTTTTTCAATGAAGGACCTTGGAGAAGCTGCTTATATATTAGGCATCAAGATCTATAGAGATAGATCAAGACGCCTCATTGGTCTTTCACAGAGTACATACCTTGACAAGATATTGAAGAAGTTCAGTATGGATCAGTCCAAGAAGGGGTTCTTGCCTGTATTGCAAGGTGTGCAATTGAGCACGGCTCAATGCCCGACCACGGCAGAAGATATAGAAGAGATGAGTGTCATCCCCTATGCCTCGGCCATAGGGTCTATTATGTATGCCATGCTGTGTACCAGACCTGATGTAAACCTTGCCGTAAGTTTGGTAGGAAGGTACCAAAGTAATCCCGGCAAGGAACACTGGACAGCGGTCAAGAATATCCTGAAGTACCTGAAGAGGACTAAGGATATGTTTCTCGTTTATGGAGGTGACGAAGAGCTCGTCGTAAAGGGTTACGTCGACGCTAGCTTCGACACAGATCTGGATGACTCGAAGTCACAGACCGGATACGTGTATATATTGAATAGAGGAGCAGTAAGCTGGTGCAGTTGCAAGCAAAGCGTCGTGGCGGGATCTACATGTGAAGCGGAGTACATGGCAGCCTCGGAGGCAGCACAGGAAGCAGTCTGGATGAAGGAGTTCATTACCGACCTAGGGGTGATTCCCAATGCGTCGGGCCCAATGACTCTCTTCTGTGACAACACTGGAGCTATTGCCCTTGCGAAGGAGCCCAGGTTTCACAGGAAGACCAGACATATCAAGCGTCGCTTCAACTCCATTCGTGAAAGTGTTCAAAATGGAGACATAGATATTTGTAAAGTGCACACGGACCTGAATGTAGCAGATCCGTTGACTAAACCTCTCCCTAGGGCAAAACATGATCAACACCAGGACGCAATGGGTGTTCGATTCATCACAATGTAACTAGATTATTGACTCTAGTGCAAGTGGGAGACTGTTGGAAATATGCCCTAGAGGCAATAATAAATGGTTATTATTATATTTCTTTGTTCATGATAATTGTCTATTATTCATGCTATAATTGTATTGTCCGGAAATCGTAATACATGTGTGAATACATAGACCACAACCTGTCCCTAGTAAGCCTCTAGTTGACTAGCTCGTTGATCAACAGATAGTCATGGTTTCCTGACTATGGACATTGGATGTCATTGATAACGGGATCACATCATTAGGAGAATGATGTGATGGACAAGACCCAATCCTAAGCATAGCATAAAAGATCGTGTAGTTTCGTTTGCTAGAGCTTTTCCAATGTCAAGTATCTTTTCCTTAGACCATGAGATCGTGCAACTCCCGGATACCGTAGGAGTGCTTTGGGTGTGCCAAACGTCACAACGTAACTGGGTGACTATAAAGGTGCATTACGGGTATCTCCGAAAGTGTCTGTTGGGTTGGCACGGATCGAGACTGGGATTTGTCACTCCGTGTGACGGAGAGGTATCTCTGGGCCCACTCGGTAATGCATCATCATAATGAGCTCAATATGACTAAGGCGTTAGTCACGGGATCATGCATTGCGGTACGAGTAAAGAGACTTGCCGGTAACGAGATTGAACAAGGTATTGGGATACCGACGATCGAATCTCGGGCAAGTAACATACCGATTGACAAAGGGAATTGCATACGGATTGATTGAATCCTCGACACCGTGGTTCATCCGATGATATCATCGTGGAACATGTGGGAGCCAACATGGGTATCCAGATCCCGCTGTTGGTTATTGACCGGAGAGGCGTCTCGGTCATGTCTGCATGTCTCCCGAACCCGTAGGGTCTACACACTTAAGGTCCGGTGACGCTAGGGTTGTAGAGATATATGTATGCGGAAACCCGAAAGTTGTTCGGAGTCCCGGATGAGATCCCGGACGTCACGAGAGGTTCCGGAATGGTCCGGAGGTAAAGATTTATATATGGGAAGTCTTATTTTGGTCGCCGGAAAAGTTTCGCGCTTTATCGGTATTGTACCGGGAGTGCCGAAAGGGGTCCGGGGGTCCACCAAGGGGGTCCACCAGCCCCGGGGGGCCACATGGGCTGTAAGGGGTGCGCCTTGGCCTATATGGGCCAAGGGCACCAGCCCCAAGAGGCCCATGCGCAAGAGATAAGAAAGAAGGGAGAGTCCTAAAGGGGGAAGGCACCTCCGAGGTGCCTTGGGGGGGAAGGACTCCCCCCTGGCCGCACCCTTCCTTGAAGGAAGGGGCAAGGCTGCGCCCCCCCTCTCCCTTGGCCCTATATATAGTGGGGGGAAGGGAGGGCAGCAACATCTAAGCCTTGGGCGCCTCCCTCCTCCCCTGCAACACCTCTCTCTCTCTCGCAGAAGCTCGGCGAAGCCCTGCCGGAGACCCGCTACATCCACCACCACGCCGTCGTGCTGTTGGATCTCCATCAACCTCTCCTTCCCCCTTGCTGGATCAAGAAGGAGGAGACGTCGCTGCACCGTACGTGTGTTGAACGCGGAGGTGCCGTCCGTTCGGCACTCGGTCATCGGTGATTTGGATCACGGCGAGTACGACTCCGTCATCCACGTTCATTGGAACGCTTCCGCTCGCGATCTACAAGGGTATGTAGATCCACTCCTTTCCCCTCGTTGCTAGTAGACTCCATAGATGCATCTTGGTGAGCGTAGGAAAATTTTAAATTATGCTACGATTCCCAACAGTGTCGATAAAAGAAAATATGGACATGAGGGCATCATGATTATTCTCATAACAGCAACATATATGGATATTATCATATGATTTCTTATGCTCAAGTAATAATCTATTCACAATGCAAAGTATGAATCAGAAACTTTATTGAGAACCAACAATCTATAATCTCAGTCATTGAAGCAATTGCAATTTATCATAACATCAGAAAGAGTCTATGTCAGAGCTTTCTAGCAAGTCCACAGACTCAACTATCATTTAGTCTTTCATAATTGCTAACACTCACGCAATACTTGTGGTTACGGAGTTTTAATCGGACACAGAGAAAGATAGGGGCTTATAGTTTCGCCTCCCAACCTTTTACCTCAAGGGTAATGTCAACAATAATATTTCATGCTAACTTACATCCAATTAGATATATCTATCAGGATCCTTCCAACATCCTGTGCTTGCCAAAGGATAAAATGTAAAAAGGAAAGGTGAAGATCACCATGACTCTTGCATAAGGTAGAAGATAATAATAAAAGATAGGCCCTTCGCAGAGGGAAGCAGAGGTTGCCATGCGCTTTCAGGGTTGGATGCACAAAATCTTAATGCGAAAGAACGTCACTTTATATTGCCACTTGTGATATGAACCTTTATTATGCAGTCTGTCACTTTTATTTCTTCCACATCACAAGATCGTATAAAGCTTATTTCCTCCACACCAATCAATCATACATATTTAGAGAGCAATTTTTATTGCTTGCACCGATGACAACTTACTTGAAGGATCTTACTCAATCCATAGGTAGGTATGGTGGACTCTCATGGCAAAACTGGTTTAAGGGTTTTTTGAAGCACAAGTAGTATCTCTACTTGGTGCAAAGAATTTGGCTAGGGGAAAGGCAAGCTCAACATGTTGGATGATCCATGACAATATACTTTATCTCAGATATAAGAAAACATAACCCATTATGTTGTCTTCCTTGTCCAACGTCAACTCTTTAGCATGTCATATTTTAATGAGTGCTCCCTGTTGGAAATATGCCCTAGAGGCAATAATAAATTGGTTATTATTATATTTCCTTGGTCATGATAATCGTTTATTATCCATGCTAGAATTGTATTGATAGGAAACTCAGATACATGTGTGGATACATAGACAACACCATGTCCCTAGTAAGCCTCTAGTTGACTAGCTCGTTGATCAATAGATGGTTACGGTTTCCTGACCATGGACATTGGATGTCGTTGATAACGGGATCACATCATTAGGAGAATGATGTGATGGACAAGACCCAATCCTAAGCCTAGCACAAGATCGTGTAGTTCGTTTGCTAAGAGCTTTTCTAATGTCAAGTATCATTTCCTTAGACCATGAGATTGTGCAACTCCCGGATACCGTAGGAATGCTTTGGGTGTACCAAACGTCACAACGTAACTGGGTGGCTATAAAGGTGCACTACAGGTATCTCCGAAAGTGTCTGTTGGGTTGGCACGAATCGAGACTGGGATTTGTCACTCCGTGTAAACGGAGAGGTATCTCTGGGCCCACTCGGTAGGACATCATCATAATGTGCACAATGTGACCAAGGAGTTGATCACGGGATGATGTGGTTACGGAACGAGTAAAGAGACTTGCCGGTAACAAGATTGAACAAGGTATCGGGATACCGACGATCGAATCTCGGGCAAGTAACATACCGATAGACAAAGGGAATTGTATACGGGATTGATTGAATCCACGACATCGTGGTTCATCCGATGAGATCATCGTGGAACATGTGGGAGCCAACATGGGTATCCAGATCCCGCTGTTGGTTATTGACCGGAGAATGTCTCGGTCATGTCTGCATGGTTCCCGAACCCGTAGGGTCTACACACTTAAGGTTCGATGACGCTAGGGTTATAGGGAATAGATATACGTGGTTACCGAATGTTGTTCGGAGTCCCGGATGAGATCCCGGACATCACGGGGAGTTCCGGAATGGTCCGGAGGTAAAGATTTATATATGGGAAGTCCTGTTTTGGTCACCGGAAAAGTTTCGGGTGCTATCGGTAACGTACCGGGACCACCGGGAGGGTCCCGGGGGTCCACCAGGTGGGGCCACCAGCCCCAGAAGGCTGCGTGGGCCAAGTGTGGGAGGGGACCAGCTCCAGGTGGGCTGCGCCCCCCCACCAAGGCCCAAGGCGCAAGGGAGAGTGGGAGGGGGCAAACCCTAGGTCCAGATGGGCCTTAAGGCCCACCCTAGTGGCGCCCCCCCTCTTTTCCCCTTGGCCGCACCCTAGATGGGTTTGGGGGTGCCGCCACCCCTGGGGAGGGAACCCTATTTGGGGGCACAGCCCCTCCCCTTCCCCTATATATACTTGAGGTTTTGGGGCTGCAAACACACGAGATGATCTCTCTCTTGGCGCAACCCTACCTCTCTCCCTCCTCCTCTCCCGCGGTGCTTGGCGAAGCCCTGCAGGATTGCCACGCTCCTCCATCACCACCACGCCGTCGTGCTGCTGCTGGACGGAGTCTTCCCTAACCTCTCCCTCTCTCCTTGCTGGATCAAGGCGTGGGAGACGTCACCGGGCTGCACGTGTGTTGAACACGGAGGCACCGTTCTTCGGTGCTTATATCGGAATCAACCGCGATCTGAATCGCTACGAGTACGACTCCTTCATCCGCGTTCTTGCAACGCTTCCGCATCGCCATCTACAAGGGTATGTAGATGCACTCCCCTTCCCTTCGTTGCTAGATTACTCCATAGATTGATCTTGGTGATGCGTAGAAAATTTTGAATTTCTGCTGCGTTCCCCAACAGTGGCATCATGAGCTAGGTCTATGCGTAGTTTTTCTATGCACGAGTAGAACACAAAGTAGTTGTGGGCGTCGATTTTGTCAATTTACTTGCCGTTACTAGTCTTATCTTGATTCGGCGGCATCGTGGGATGAAGCGGCCCGGACCGACCTTACACGTACTCTTACGTGAGACAGGTTCCACCGACTGACATGCACTTGATGCATAAGGTGGCTAGCGGGTGTCTGTCTCTCCCACTTTAGTCGGATCGGATTCGATGAAAAGGGTCCTTATGAAGGGTAAATAGAAATTGGCATATCACGTTGTGGTTTTGCGTAGGTAAGAAACGTTCTTGCTAGAAACCCATAGCAGCCACGTAAAACATGCAACAACAATTAGAGGACGTCTAACTGTTTTTGCAGGGTATGCTATGTGATGTGATATGGCCAAAAGGATGTGATGAATGATATATGTGATGTATGAGATTGATCATGTTCTTGTAATAGGAATCACGACTTGCATGTCGATGAGTATGACAACCGGCAGGAGCCATAGGAGTTGTCTTAATTTATTGTATGACCTGCGTGTCAATGAAAACGCCATGTAATTACTTTACTTTATTGCTAACCGTTAGCCATAGTAGTAGAAGTAATAGTTGGCGAGACAACTTCATGAAGACACGATGATGGAGATCATGATGATGGAGATCATGGTGTCATGCCGGTGACGAAGGTGATCATGCCGCGCCTCGAAGATGGAGATCAAAAGGCGCAAGATGATATTGGCCATATCATGTCACTTTATGATTTGCATGTGATGTTTGTCATGTTTACATCTTATTTGCTTAGAACGACGGTAGCATAAATAAGATGATCCCTCACTAAAATTTCAAGAGACGTGTTCCCCCTAACTGTGCACCGTTGCGAAGGTTCGTTGTTTCGAAGCACCACGTGATGATCGGGTGTGATAGATTCTAACGTTCGAATACAACGGGTGTTGACGAGCCTAGCATGTACAGACATGGCCTCGGAACACATGCGAAACACTTAGGTTGACTTGACGAGCCTAGCATGTACAGACATGGCCTCGGAACACAAGAGACCGAAAGGTCGAACATGAGTCGTATAGTAGATACGATCAACATGGAGATGTTCACCGATGATGACTAGTCCGTCTCACGTGATGATCGGACACGGCCTAGTTTGACTCGGATCATGTATCACTTAGATGACTAGAGGGATGTCTATCTGAGTGGGAGTTCATTAAATAATCAGATGAACTTAATTATCATGAACATAGTCAAAAGGTCTTTGCAAATTATGTCATAGCTTACGCTTTAGTTCTACTAAGATATGTTCCTAGAGAAAATTTAGTTGAAAGTTGATAGTAGCAATTATGCGGACTGGGTCCGTAAACTGAGGATTGTCCTCATTGCTGCACAGAAGGCTTATGTCCTTAATGCACCGCTCGGTGTGCTGAACCTCAGCGTCGTCTGTAGATGTTACGAAACATCTGACATACACGTTTTGATGACTACGTGATAGTTCAGTGCGTATTGCTAACGGTTTAGAATTGTGGCACCAAAGACGGTTTTGAAACGTCGCAGAACATATGAGATGTTCCGAAGACTGAAATTGGGATTTCAGACTAGTGCCCACGTCAAGAGGTATGAGACCTCTGACAAGTTTCTTAAACCTGCAAACTAAGGGAGAAAAGCTCAATCGTTGAGCATGTGCTCAGATTGTCTGAGTACCACAATCGCTTGAATCGAGTGGGAGTTAATCTTCCAGATGAGATAGTGATGGTTCTCCATAGTCACTGCCACCAAGCTATTAGAGCTTCGTGATGAACTATAACATATCAGGAATAGACATGATGATCCTTGAGCAACTCGCGATGTATGACACCGCGAAAGTAGAAATCAAGAAGGAGCATCAATTGTTGATGATTAGTAAAACCACTAGTTTCTAGAAGGGCAAGGGCAAAAGGGATACTTCATGAAACAGCAAATCATTTGCTGCTCTAGTGAAGAATCCCAAGGTTGAACCCAAACCCGAGACTAAGTGCTTCTGTAATGAGGGGAACGGTCACTGAAGCAGAACTACCCTAGATACTTGGTAGATGAGAAGGCAGGCAAGGTCGACAGAAGTATATTGGATATACATTATATGAATGTGTACTTTACTAGTACTCCTAGCAGCACCAGGGTATTAGATACCGGTTCGGTTGCTAAGTGTTAGTAACTCGAAATAAAAGCTGCGGAATAAACGGAGACTAGCTAAAGGTGAGATGACGATATGTGTTGGAAGTGTTTCCAAGGTTGATGTGATCAAGCATCGCATGCTCCCTCTACCATCGAGATTGGTTAACCTAAAATTGTTATTGGTGTTTGCGTTGAGCATAACATGATTGGATTATGTTTATCGCAATACGGTTATTCATTTAAGGAGAATAATGGTTACTCTGTTTATTTGAATAATACCTTCAATGGTCTTGCACCTAAAATGAATCTCGATCGCAGTGATACACATGTTCGTGCCAAAAGATATAAAATAGTAATGATAGTACCACATACTTGTGGCACTGCCATTTGAGTCATATTGGTATAGAACGCATGAAGAAGCTCCATGTAGATGGATCTTTGGACTCACTCGTTTTTGAAAAGATTGAGACATGCGAACCATGTCTATTGGTATATATGCATGAAGAAACTCCATGCAGATGGATCGTTTGGACTCACTTGATTTTGAATCACTTGAGACATGCAAATCATACCACATGGGCAAGATGACTGAAAGGCCTCGTTTTCAGTAAGATGGAACAAGAGAGCAACTTATTGGAAGTAATACATTTTGATGTATGCAGTCCAATGAGTGCTGAGGCATGCAGTGGATATCGTTATGTTCTTACTTCACAGATGATTTGAGTAGATGCTGAGTGTATTTACTTGATGAAACACAAGTCTGAATTATTGAAAGGTTCAAGTAATTTCAGAGTGAAGTTGAAGATCGTCGTGACAAGAGGATAAAATGTCTGTGATATGATCATAGAGATGAGTATCTGAGTTACGAGTTTGGCACACAATTAAGACATTGTGGAAAGTGTTTCACAATTAATACCGCCTGGAACACCACAGTGTGATGGTGTGTCCGAACATCATAACTGCACCCTATTGGATATGGTGCATACCATGATGTCTCTTATCGAATTACCACTATCGTTTATGGGTTAGGCATTAGAGACAACCGCATTCACTTTAAATAGGGAACCACGCAATTCCGTTGAGACGACACCGTTTAGAGAAACCTAAGTTGTCGTTTCTTAAAAGTTTGGGGCTGCGATGCTTATGTGAAAAAGTTTCAGGCTGATAAGCTCGAACCCAAAGCGGATAAATGCATCTTCATAGAAAACCCAAAACAGTTGGGTATACCTCCTATTTCAGATCTGGAAGCAAAAGTAATTGCTTCTAGAAACGGTCCTTTCTCGAGGAAAAGTTTCTCTCGAAAGAATTGAGTGGGAGGATGGTAGAGACTTGATGAGGTTATTGAACCGTCACTTCAACTAGTGTGTAGCAGGGCACAAGAAGTTGTTCCTGTGGCACCTACACCAATTGAAGTGGAAGCTTATGATAGTGATCATGAAACTTCGGATCAAGTCACTACCAAACCTCGTAGGTCGACAAGGATATGTACTACTCCTGAGTGGTACGGTAATCCTGTCTTAGATATCGTGTTGTTAGACAATACTGAACCTACGAGCTATGGAGAAGCGATGGTGGGCCCATATTCCGACAAATGGTTAGAAGCCATGAAATCTGAGATAGGATCCATGTATCAGAACAAAGCATGGACTTTGGTGAACTTGCCCGATGATCGGCAAGCCATTGAGATAAATGGATCTTTAAGAAGAAGACGGACGTGGACGGTAATGTTACCGTCTATGAAGCTCGACTTGTGGCAAAGAGTATTTTCACAAGTTCAAGGAGTTGACTACGATGAGATTTTCTCATCCGTAGCGATGCTTAAGTCCGTCGGAATCATGTTAGCATTAGCTGCATTTATGAAATCTGGCAGATGGATGTCAAAAACAAGTTTCCTTACCAGTTTTCGTAAGGAAAGGTTGTATGTGATACAATCAGAAAGGTTTTGTCGATCCTAAGGATGCTAAAAGGTATGCTAGCTCCAGCGATCCTTCCATGGACTAGAGCAAGCATCTCGGAGTCAGAATATACGCTTTGATGGAGTGATCAAAGTTTTTGGGTTTATACAAAGTTTGTTAGAAACTTGTATTTACAATAAAGTGAGTGGGAGCGCTACAACATTTCTGATAAGTATATGTGAATGACATATTGTTGATCCAAAATGATGTAAAATTTCTGGAAAGCATAAAGGGTTGTTTGAAAGGAGTTTTTCAAAGGAAGACCTGGATAAAGCTGCTTACATATTGGGCATCAAGATCTATAGAGATAGATCAAGACGCCTGATGATACTTTCAAAGAACGCACACCTTGACATGATTTTGAAAGAGTTCAAAATAGATCAGCAAAGAAGGAGTTCTTGGCTGTGTTACAAGGTGTGAGTATTGAGTAAGACTCAAGACCTGACCACAGCAGAAGAGAGAGAAAGGACGAAGGTCGTCCCCTATGCTTTAGACGTAGGCTCTACAATATGCTATGCTGTGTACCACTGTGCCTTGCCATGAGTTGGTCAAGAGGTACAATAGTGATCCGAGAATGGATCACATGACAGCGGTCGAACTTATCCTTAGTATCTAGTGGACTAAGGAATTTTCTTGATTATGGAGGTGAAAAGGAGTTCGTCGTAATGGGTTACGTCGATGCGAACTTTGACACTAATCCGGATGACTCTGAGTAGTAGACCGGATTCGTATAGTAGAGCAGTTATTTGAAATGGCTCCAAGTAGCGCGTGGTAGCATCCACAAGATGACATAGATATTCGTAAAGCACACACGGATCTGAAAGGTTCAGACCCGTCGACTAATAACCTCTCTCACAAGCATAACATGATCAAACCAGAACTCATTGAGTGTTAATCACATAGTGATGTGAACTACATTGTTGATTCTAGTAAACTCTTTGGATGTTGATCACATGGTGATGTGACCTGTGAGTGTTAATCACATGGTGATGTGACCTAGATTATTGACTCTAGTGCAAGTGGGAGACTGTTGGAAATATGCCCTAGAGGCAATAATAAATTGGTTATTATTATATTTCCTTGTTCATGATAATCGTTCATTATCCATGCTAGAATTGTATTGATAGGAAACTCAGATACATGTGTGGATACATAGACAACACCATGTCCCTAGTAAGCCTCTAGTTGACTAGCTCGTTGATCAATAGATGGTTACGGTTTCCTGACCATGGACATTGGATGTCGTTGATAACGGGATCACATCATTAGGAGAATGATGTGATGGACAAGACCCAATCCTAAGCCTAGCACAAGATCGTGTAGTTCGTTTGCTAAGAGCTTTTCTAAATGTCAAGTATCAGTTCCTTAGACCATGAGATTGTGCAACTCCCGGATACCGTAGGAATGCTTTGGGTGTACCAAACGTCACAACGTAACTGGGTGGCTATAAAGGTGCATTACAGGTATCTCCGAAAGTGTCTGTTGGGTTGGCACGAATCGAGACTGGGATTTGTCACTCCGTGTAAACAGAGAGGTATCTCGGGGCCCACTCGGTAGGACATCATCATAATGTGCACAATGTGACCAAGGAGTTGATCACGGGATGATGTGAGTTACGGAACGAGTAAAGAGACTTGCCGGTAACGAGATTGAACAAGGTATCGGGATACCGACGATCGAGTCTCGGGCAAGTAACATACCGATAGACAAAGGGAAATGTATACGGGATTGATTGAATCCCCAACATCGTGGTTCATCCGATGAGATCGTCATGGAACATGTGGTAGCCAACATGGGTATCCAGATCCCGCTGTTGGTTATTGACCGGAGAACGTCTTGGTCATGTCTGCATGGTTCCCGAACCCGTAGGGTCTACACACTTAAGGTTCGATGACGCTAGGGTTATAGGGAATATATATACGTGGTTACCGAATGTTGTTTGGAGTCCCGGATGAGATCCCGGACGTCACGGGGAGTTCCGGAATGGTTCGGAGGTAAAGATTTATATATGGGAAGTCCTGTTTTGGTCACCGGAAAAGTTTCGGGTGCTATCGGTAACGTACCGGGACCACCGGGAGGGTCCCGGGGGTCCACCAGGTGGGGCCACCAGCCCCAGAAGGCTGCGTGGGCCAAGTATGGGAGGGGACCAGCTCCAGGTGGGCTGGTGCGCCCCCCACCAAGGCCCAAGGCGCGAGGGAGAGTGGGAGGGGGCAAACCCTAGGTCCAGATGGGCCTTAAGGCCCACCCTAGTGGCGCCCCCCCCCCCCCCCCGCTTTTCCCCTTGGCCGCACCCTAGATGGGTTTGGGGGCTGCCGCCACCCCTGGGGAGGGAACCCTAGATGGGGGCGCAGCCCCTCCCCTTCCCCTATATAGTTGAGGTATTTGGGGCTGCAAACACACGAGATGATCTCTCTCTTGGCGTAGCCCTACCTCTCTCCCTCCTCCTCTCCCGCGGTGCTTGGCGAAGCCCTGCAGGATTGCCACACTCCTCCATCACCACCACGCCGTCGTGCTGCTGCTGGACAGATTCTTCCCCAACCTCTCCCTCCCTCCTTGCTGGATCAAGGCGTGGGAGACGTCACCGGGCTGCACGTGTGTTGAACGCGGAGGCACCGTTCTTCGGTGCTTAGATCGGAATCAACCGCGATCTGAATCGCTACGAGTATGACTCCTTCATCCGCGTTCTTGCAACGCTTCCGCATCGCGATCTACAAGGGTATGTAGATGCACTCCCCTTCCCTTCGTTGCTAGATTACTCCATAGATTGATCTTGGTGATGCGTAGAAAATTTTAAATTTCTGCTGCGTTCCCCAACACTCCCAATCATAAAAGATGTCCAAGATAGTATATTTATATGTGAAACCTCTCTTTCTTTATTACTTCCTATAAATTGCAACGATGACCAAAGCTATGTTTGTCAACTCTCAACAATTTTTAATCATCATACTCTTTCTATGTGAAGTCATTACTCTCAATAAGACCAATATGATCTCTTTGTTTCTTTTTATTCTTTTCTCTTTCTTTTATTCACTCAAGATCATGGCAAAATAATCAAGCCCTTGACTCAACACTAATCTTTATTATATATAGCTCACGGACTCGATTACATAGAGAGATCCTAAAGCAAAACTCAAAACTAGATCATACCAAAACTTTATTCTACTAGATCGAGATACTACTAATAGGATCGAACTAAGAAAAACGGTGAAGATAGGAGATGTGGTTATGATACGATACCGGGGCATCTCCCCCAAGCTTGGCAGTTGCCAAGGGGAGTTCCCATACCCTTGTGATTATATCTCCTTTGCTGGTGAAGGGATTGTTGATGATGTAGGCTTGTCGTCCATCTTCCAAGGCATAGGCTCGCCATCATAGAAGGATGATCGAGTTTCCGGGATCCTTAAATCTGCAGCCAAACTCATCCTTTGGAATCTATATTCATACTCACAGTTTTGGTTTTGCAGATCATAGATTTGGGATTGGAGGTGCTCGATTTTCTCGTGGAGCTTGAAGATGGCCTCCCCAATGTCCTTGGCATCCAGCTTGTGGTTGTTGGTGAACTCCGTGATCATTATGTGATTGGAGTCAAGTCCACGCTCCACCATCTCCTGGCATTTAAAAACTTGTTGCTCCATTGCTTCAAGCCTTGTCTCCACGCTTCCGGTCCTCCGTGGTCCCTCAACATCGCGGATGTGCAGCAACCCATCATGCATCTCAATGGTTTGAGGGTGTTGCAGCACCTCCGCGAGATAGGGATTGATGACCTTCTCGAAGAACTTGTCCTTGGGGGCGCTTGGAGACGTCATGATGATCTAGATCTGTCAGAAAAACAGCTCGAAACAAGAACAGAGGATATTTGCGTGATACAAGAGTCAAAACCTTCGGGAGATTATATAATGAATTTTTACCGACCAAAATACGTATCGTACAAGAAAACGGAGTCCGGAGAGCACACGAGGTGCCCACGAGGTAGGGGGCGCGCCCTCCACCCTCGTGGAGCCCTCGTGTCCTTCCTGGACTGCTTCTTATTTTTCTATTTTTCTAAATATTCCAAAACGGAGAAATATTGCCCTAAAAACTGTTTTGGAGTCGGTTTACTTACCGTACCACATACCTATTCCTTATCGGAGACTGAAACGTTCCGGAAAGTGTCCCTCATGTATTCCTCCAGGGTTACGGTTTCAATAACATTGGTTTCAACATTTATAGGATTACCTGAGATATAATGTTTGATTCTTTGACCGTTCACCACCTTTGGATTTGTGCCTTCGAAGTTGTTGATTTTTATGGCACCGGAACGATAGACCTCCTCGATAACATAAGGGCCTTCCCATTTAGAGAGAAGTTTTCCTGCAAAAAATCTTAAACGAGAGTTGTATAGCAATACATAATCACCTACATTAAACTCACGCTTTTGTATCCTTTTGTCATGCCATCTTTTAACTTTTTCTTTAAACAATTTGGCATTTTCATAGGCTTGTGTTCTCCATTCATCAAGTGAGCTAATGTCAAATAACCTCTTCTCACCAGCAAGTTTGAAATCATAATTGAGCTCTTTAATAGCCCAATAAGCCTTATGTTCTAGTTCGAGAGGTAAGTGACATGCTTTTCCATAAACCATTTTATACGGATACATACCCATAATTTTTGTATGCAGTTCTATAGGCCATGATGCATCATCAAGTTTCTTGGACCAATTCTTTCTAGATCTATTAACAGTCTTTTGCAAAATTAATTTGCGCTCTCTGTTGCTCAATTCTACTTGACCACTAGACTGTGGGTGATAAGGAGATGCAATTCTATGATTAACATCTTACTTTGCAAGCATTTTTCGGAAAGCACCATGAATAAAATGTGAACCACCGCATTAAATATCTAGGGACTCCAAACCTTGGGAAAATAACTTCTTTAAGCATTTTAATAGAAGTGTTATGATCAGCACTACTAGTTGGAATAGCTTCTACCCACTTAGTAACGTAATCAACAGCAACTAAAATATGTGTGTATCCATTAGAGGCAGGAAAAGGTCCCATATAATCAAAGCCCCAAACATCAAATGGTTAAAAACAAGTGAATAATTCATAGGCATTTCTTGACGTCTACTAATATTACCAATTCTTTGACATTCATCACAAGACAAGACAAACTTACGGGCATCCTTGAAGAGAGTAGGCCAATAAAAACCGGATTGCACTACCTTATGTGCAGTTCTATCTCCCGCGTGGTGTCCTCCATAAGCCTCGGAGTGACACTTGCGTAGGATCTGTTCCTGTTCATGCTCAGGTACACAATGTCTAATAACACCATCTACTCCTTCTTTATAAAGATGTGGGTCATCCCAGAAGTAATGTCTCCAATCATAGAAAAACTTTTTCTTTTGCTGGTATGTGAAACTAGGTGGTATAAATTTAGCAACGATGTAATTAGCATAATCAGCATACCATGGAGTAGTACGAGAAGCATTTATGACATTTAATTGCTCATCAGGAAAGCTATCATCAATAGGTAGTGGGTCATCAAGAACATTCTCTAACCTAGACAAGTTGTCTGCAACGGGGTTCTCAGCTCCCTTTCTATCAACAATATGCAAATCAAATTCTTGTAGCAGGAGAACCCATCTAATAAGTCTAGGTTTAGCATCTTTCTTTTCCATAAGATATTTAATAGCAGCATGATCTGTGTGAATAGTTACTTTAGAATCAACAATATAAGGTCTGAACTTATCACAAGCAAATACGACTGCTAAGAATTCTTTTTCAGTAGTAGCATAATTTCTTTGAGCATTGTCTAGTGTTTTACTAGCATATTGAATAACATTTAATTTCTTATCAACTCTTTGCCCTAGAACAGCACCTACAGCATAATCAATAGCATCACACATAATTTCAAAAGTTAAATTCCAATCAGGTGGCTGAACGATAGGTGCGGAAATCAATGTTTTCTTAAGTATTTCAAATGCTTCTACACAATCATCATCAAAGACAAATAGTATATCTTTTTGTAACAAATTAGTCAGAGGCCGAGAAATTTTTGAGAAGTCCTTAATGAACCTCCTATAAAAACCGGCGTGACCAAGGAAACTTCTTATACCTTTGATGTCCTTGGGACATGGCATCTTTTCAATAGCATCAACCTTGGCTTTATCAACTTCAATACCCCTTTCAGAAACTTTATGCCCCAAGACAATACCTTCATTAACCATAAAGTGGCACTTTTCCCAATTCAAGACAAGATTAGTTTCTTCACATCCCTGCAAAACTAGATCAAGGTTGCTCAAGCAATCATCAAAAGAGGATCCATAGATGGAGAAGTCGTCCATGAAAACCTCACAAATCTTTTCACAAAAGTCAGAGAATATAGCCATCATGCATCTTTGAAAGGTAGCAGGTGCATTACATAAACCAAAAGGCATATGTCTATAAGCAAAAGTACAAAAAGGGCAAGTAAAAGTAGTCTTTGATTGATCATTGGCTGACACAGGTGTTTGAGAGAAACTAGAATAACCATCTAGAAAGCAAAAATGTGTATGTTTGGATAATCTTTCTAGCATTTGATCGATAAAAGGTAAGAGGTAATGATCTTTTTTAGTAGCCTTATTTAATTTGCGGAAATCAGTTACCATCCTATGACATGTAATAATTCTTTGCGGAATCAACTCATCTTTATCATTAGGAACGACGGTAATACCTCCCTTCTTAGGGACACAATGGACAGGACTTACCCACTGACTATCAGCAACAGGATAAATATACCTGCATCAAGGATCTTTAGTATTTCTTTTCTTACCACTTCCTTCATCTTAGGATTCAGCCGTCGCTGATGATCACGAACTGGTTTGGCATCTTCCTCCAAATTTATTTTATGTTGACATAGAGTGGGACTAATGCCCTTAAGATCATCAAGAGTATATCCAATAGCAGCACGGTGCTTCTTCAGAGTTTTCAATAATCTCTCTTCTTCATGCTCTGAAAGGTTAGCACTAATAATAACAGGATATATCTTTTTCTCATCAACATAAGCATATTTAAGAGTATCAAGTAACGGTTTAAGCTCAAACACGGGATCACCCTTGGGTGGAGGAGGATCCCCTAGGATTTCAACAGGCAAATTGTGTTTCAGGATAGGTTCCTGTTTAAAGAATACTTCATCTATTTCCCTTCTTTCATTCATAAACATATCATTTTCATGGTCTAGCAAATATTGTTCTAAATGATCACTAGGAGGTACGGCAATAGAAGAAAGACCAATAATTTCATCCTTACTAGGCAATTCCTCTTCACGGTGTTGTCTACTAAATTTAGAAAAGTTGAACTCATGAGACATATCACCCAAACCAATAGTAACAACATCCTTTTTGCAGTCTATCCTATCATTAACTGTGTCCAAGAAGGGTCTACCAAATATAATGGGACAAAAGCTATCTTGTGGGGAGCCAAGAACAAGAAAATCAGCAGGATATTTAGTTTTCCCACACAAGACTTCAACATCTCTAACAATTCCCATTGGTGAAATAGTATCTCTATTGGCAAGTTTAATTGTAACATCAATATCTTCTAACTCAGCAGGTGCAATATCATGCTTAATTTCTTTGTATAAGTCAATAGGTATTGCACTAGCACTGGCACCCATATCACATAAGCCATGATAATGATGATCTCCTATTTTAACAGAAATAACAGGCATGCCTACCACAGGTCTATGTTTATCTTTAGCACAAGGTTTGGCAATTCTAGCAGTTTCATCATGGAAATGAATAACATGCCCATCAATATTATCAGACAAGAGATCTTTAACAATAGCAATATTAGGTTCAACTTTAATTTGCTCAGGAGGTGTATAAGTTCTAATATTGCTCTTACGAACCACGGTTGAAGCTTTAGCATGATCCTTTATCCTAACAGGGAAAGGTGGTTTTTCAACATAAGAAGTAGGAACAATAGGATCATTATAAGTGATGGTCTTTTCTTCAACCTTAATAGGTGCAGCTACTTTTACTTCTATCGGAGGATGATATTTAAACCACTTCTCCTTAGGGAGATCAACATAAGCAGCAAAAGATTCACACAAAGAGGCTACTATCTCAGAGTCAAGTCCATATTTAGTGCTAAACTTACGGAAAACATCGGTATCCATAAAAGATTTAACACAATCAAATTTAGGTGTCATACCTGACTCCTTACCCTCGTCGAGATCCCAATCTTCAGAGTTGCGTTTAATTCTATCCAATAAATCCCATTTGAATTCAATAGTTTTCATCATAAAAGAGCCAGACAAGAAGTATCGAGCATGGTGCGATTGTTATCAGAAAGCCGAGCATAAAAACTCTGAGTAATTATTTCCCTTGGGAGCTCATGATTGGGGCATGAATATAACATTGATTTAAGCCTCCCCCAAGCTTGAGAGATGCTTTCTCCTTCGCGAGGCCAAAAATTATATATATAATTGCGATCACGATGAACAAGATGCATAGGATAAAATTTCTGATGAAATTCCAATTTCAATCGTTTGTAGTTCCATGATCCCGTATCATCACATAGCCTATACCATGTCGATGCATCTCCCTTCAAAGATAAAGGGAAGACCTCCTTCTAAATAAAATCACTGGGTATACCTGCAAGCTTAAATAATCCACAAACTTCATCCACATAGATTAGGTGCTCATCAGGATGCTTTGTTCCGTCTCCTGCAAAAGGATCAGCTAGCAGTTTTTCTAACATACCCGAAGGAATCTCAAAGTGGACATTTTCATTTTCAGTAGGTTCAGTAGGTTGAGGAGCAACTCTTTGCTCTACTGGTCGGGGTGAAGATACCCCGAACAAGCCCCTCAGAGGATTACTTTCCATAGTAACAAGTGACAGTAAATTTCAGCACACTATATAAATTTTTCCTTACCAAATTCCACCTACCAAAGGCGCTTCACTCCCCAGCAACGGCGCCAGAAAAGAATCTTGATGACCCACAAGTATAGGGGATCTATCTTAGTCCGTTAGATAAGTAAGAGTGTCGAACCCAACGAGGAGCAGAAGGAAATGATAAGCGGTTTTCAGCAAGGTATTCTCTGCAAGCACTGAAATAATAGGTAACAGATAGTTTTGTGATAGGATAATTTGTAACGAGCAACAAGTAACAAAAGTAAATAAAGTGCAGCAAGGTGGCCCAATCCTTTTTGTAGCAAAGGACAAGCCTGGACAAACTCTTATATAAAGGAAAACGCTCCCGAGGACACATGGGAATTATCGTCAAGCTAGTTTTCATCACGTTCATATGATTCGCGTTCGGTACTTTGATAATTTGTTATGTGGGTGGACCGGTGCTTGGGTGCTGCCCTTACTTGGACAAGCATCCCACTTATGATTAACCTCTATTGCAAGCATCCGCAACTACAACGAAACTATTAAGGTAAACCTAACCATAGCATGAAACATATGGATCCAAATCAGCCCCTTACGAAGCAACAGATAAACTAGGGTTTAAGCTTCTGTCACTCTAGCAACCCATCATCTACTTATTACTTCCTAATGCCTTCCTCTAGGCCCAAATAATGGTGAAGTGTTATGTAGTCGACGTTCACATAACACCATTAGACGATAGACAACATACATCTCATCAAAATATCGAACGAATACCAAATTCACATGACTACTAATAGCAAGACTTCTCCCATGTCCTCAGGAACAAACGTAACTACTCACAAAGCATATTCATGTTCATAATCAGAGGGGTATTAATATGCATATAGGATCTGAACATATGATCTACCACCAAATAAACCAACTAGCATCAACTACAAGGAGTAATCAACACTACTAGCAACCTACAGGTACCAATCCCAGACTTAGAGACAAGAATTGGATACAAGAGATGAACTAGGGTTTGAGAGGAGATGGTGTTGGTGAAGATGTTGATGGAGATTGCCCTCTCCCGATGAGAGGAGCGTTGGTGATGACGATGGCGATGATTTCCCCCTCCCGGAGGGAAGTGTCCCCGGCAGAACAGCTCTGCCGGAGCCCTAGATTGGTTCCGCCAAGGTTCCGCCTCGTGGCGGCGGAGTCTCGTCCCGAAAGCTTGCTTATGATTTTTCTTTGGACGAAAGACTTCATACAGCAGAAGATGGGCACCGGAGGGCCAACAGGGGGCCCACGAGGCAGGGGGGTGCGCCCCCCACCCTCGTGGCCAGGCGGAGGCCCCCCTGATGTATTTCTTCCGTTCAATATTTTTTATTATTTCCAAAAATAACTTCCGTGGAGTTTCAGGACTTTTGGAGTTGTGCAGAATAGGTCTCTAATATTTGCTCCTTTTCCAGCCCAGAATTCCAGCTGCCGGCATTCTACCTCCTTATGTAAACCTTGTAAAATAAGAGAGAATAGGCATAAGTATTGTGACATAATGTGTAATAACAGCCCATAATGCAATAAATATCGATATAAAAGCATGATGCAAAATGGGCGTATCACGCTTCCGCTTTCGGTCTATGAGGGTACGTGGACAACACTCTCCCCTCTCGTTGCTATGCATCACCATGATCTTGCGTGTGCGTAGGAATTTTTTTGAAATTACTACGTTCCCCAACAATTTATACTCACAAGTCTACTATCACGATGCCATGGGCGAGAAATTAGCTGGCTAGCTTGCTAGGTGGCGAGGGTGCACGTAATCAAATTAGGAAAGTGCGTTTCCTTGATATGTCTATGAGGAGATCGGTTGTTAAGCTAGATGTATACAAAGAGCTGATGGGCTTCCTTTAGGTAGTAGAATGCATGCCAAGCATGTTGGAAGCAGTTGCATCCATTTTTTTAGAAAAGGAGGCTTGCCCCCGGCCTCTGCATCGGAACGATGCATGTAGCCATCTTATTAAAGAGTCTCAAAGTAGCACAAAGTCATAAGAGTATTACAGCTCGCAAGCGGAGCAAAAAGTAAAATAAAAGTGAATGCTCAATATCGCAACCGGTATGACAAAGTAAAGGACAAGCTACCTAGACTCCTATCCTGTTATGCGACCGCCATCCGAACCGGTTGAATATAGCCCGTGCTAGCATCTCCCACTGGTTGCACCCAGTAACCAAAGGCTCCCTGGAGTCCATATGAGTGAGTAAGGACCACGTACGGATCCATGCGTTAGCTCTGAAGATGACCTGCAAGAATGTTAAAGTATGTTGTATGTTAAAAATATATCATTCCTGCAATTCCATATAGCCCATATAAGCGCACACATTCCAATCAGAATACAAGCCGCAGTAATATGATCAACCCCAGCTAACAACGTCCCAAATAATAATTAAATGTTAACTGGAGGAGTAATGTTAAAGGCTATATGGATCGTTCTCCAAAGCAATTTCGCGAGTGGGCACTCTATGAACAAGTGTTGTATTGTTTCATCATGATCACAAAAACAACAACGGGAACTACCTACCCACCGCCTCTTTACTATGTTATCTTTGGAGAGGATCACTTGCTTGTGTACGAACCACATAAAGATTTTAATACGCAAGGGAATCTTAACCTTCCAAATATGTAATGATCTCGAGATTGGGCCAGAATTAATTAGATCCATGTAAAAAAAGATTTCAGCGTAAACACCCCCATTTCTAGCTAACTTCCAATGCATCGAATCGGGTTGGTCGGATAATTGAACATCTATCAATCTCCGAACCAAGTACATCCAGACATTCCATCGCTCACCAAATAATGCACGTCTGAACTGAATATTCAAGGGAGTCGATTGAAATACCATGCCTACGTAATCCTCCTTACGTTGCACATTGTTTATATAGGGTGGGGTATTTACTGGTGTCTCCCCTAACCACGTATCCTCCCAAAATCTTGTTGACATCCCATTGCCAACCAAGAATTTGACCCTACGAAAGAACAAATCTTTCGTTCGCATGAGTCCCTTCCAGAATGGCGAGTCAGTTGGCCTCACGGTGACCTGGGCTAGCGTTTTCGATTGTAGATACTTATTGCGTAGTATCTGTGCCCACATACCCTCCGTCCCTGTCTCTAACCTGTAGAGCCATTTACTCATAAGACATTTTCTTAAATTCCAGGTTTTCAATACCAAGACCCCCCTGGTCTTTGGGTCGACATAAAATATCCCATCGTGTGAGACAATATTTCTTCTTGGCCTCATCTGACTGCCAGAAGAATCGAGATCGAAAGAAATCAGGTCTTTTCCGCACCCCTTTCGGTACCTCGAAGAAAGATAGTAGGAACATCGGCATACTAGTAATTACTGAGTTGATTGCTACCTCTTGAGCACTGCGTTGATTTTCCCTTGAAGAGGAAAGGGTGATGCAGCAAAATAGCGTAAGTATTTCCCTCAGTTTTTGAGAACCAAGGTATCAATCCAGTAGGAGACTACACGCAAGTCGCCTTGTACCTACACAAACAAATAAGAACCTTGCAACCAATGCGATAAAGGGGTTGTCAATCCCTTCACGACCACTTGCAAAAGTGAAATCTGATAGAGATAATAAGATAAATATTTTTGGTATTTTTATGATATAGATTGAAAGTAAAAATTACAGAGTAAAATAGATTGGAAACTTATATGATGGAAAATAGACCCGGGGCCCATAGGTTTCACTAGTGGCTTCTCTCAAGATAGCATCTACGGTGGGTGAACAAATTACTGTCGAGCAATTGATAGAAAAGCGCATAGTTATGAGAATATCTAGGCATGATCATCTATATAGGCATCACGTCTGTAACAAGTAGACCGAAACGATTCTGCATCTACTACTATTACTCCACACATCGACCGATATCCAGCATGCATCTAAACTATTAAGTTCATAAGAACAGAGTAACGCACTAGGCAAGATGACATGATGTAGAGGGATAAACTCAAGCAATATGATATAAACCCCATCTTTTTATCCTCGATGGCAACAATACAATACGTGCCTTGCTGCCCCTACTGTCACTGGGAAAGTACATCACAAGATTGAACCCAAAGCTAAGCACTTCTCCCATTGCAAGAAAGATCAATCTAGTAGGCCAAACCAAACTGATAATTCGAAGAGACTTGCAAAGATATCAAATCATACATAAAAGAATTCAGAGGAGATTCAAATAATGTTCATAGATAATCTTGATCATAAACCCACAATTCATTGGATCTCGACAACCACACCGCAAAAAGAATTACATCGAATAAATCTCCAAGAGAATCAAGGAGAACTTTGTATTGAGATCTAAAGAGAGAGAAGAAGCCATCTAGCTAATAACTATGGACCCGAAGGTCTGTGGTAAACTACTCACACATCATCGGAGAGGCTATGGTGTTGATGTAGAAGCCCTCCGTGAACGATTCCCACTCCGGCGGAGCGCCGGAAAAGGCCCCAAGATGGGGTCTCACGGATACAGAAGGTTGCGGCTGTGGAAATAGGGTTTCGTGGTGCTCCTCGATGTTTTCAGGATATATGAGTATATATAGGCGAAAGAAGTCGGTTAGGGGAGCCACGAGGGGCCCATGAGGGTGGGGGGCGCGCCTACCCCCCTGGGCGCGCCTCCCTGCCTCGTGGCCACCTCGTCGCTTCCTTGACGTCCACTCCAAGTCTCCTGGATTGCGTTTGGTCCAAAAATCACTCTCCCGAAGGTTTCATTCCGTTTGATATTCCTTTTCTGCGAAACACTGGAATAGGCAAAAAAACAGCAATTTGCACTGGGCCTTTGGTTAGTAGGTTAGTCCCAAAAATAATATAGAAGTGTATAATAAAGCCCATTAAACATCCAAAACAGATAATATAATAGCATGGAACAATCAAAAATTATAGATACGTTGGAGACGTATAAAGCATCCCCAAGCTTAATTCCTGCTCGTCCTCGAGTAGGTAAATGATAAAAACAGAATTTTTGATGTGGAATGCTACCTAACATAATTTTCTAAGTAATTCTCTTTATTGTGGCATGAATGTTCAGATCCGAAAGATTCAAGACAAAAGTTTAATATTGACATAAATATAATAATACTTCAAGCATACTAACTAAGCAATTATGTCTTCTCAAAATAACATGGCCAAAGAAAGCTTATCCCTACAAAATCATATAGTTTGGTCATGCTCCATTTTCATCACACAAAAATGCTCTCATCATGCACAACCCCGATGACAAGCCAAGCAATTGTTTCATACTTTAGTAATCTCAAAGTTTTTTCAACTTTCACGCAATACATGAGCGTGAGCCATGGACATAGCGCTATGGGTGGAATAGAATATAATGATTGGGGTTGTGTGGAGAAGACAAAAAAGGAGAAAGTCTCACATTGACGCGGCTAATCAACATGCTAGGGAGATGCCCATCAATTTATGTCAATGCAAGGAGTAGGGATTGCCATGCAACGGATGCACTAGAGCTATAAATGTATGAAAGCTCAACAAAAGAAACTAAGTGGGTGTGCATCCAACTTGCTTGCTCACGAAGACCTAGGTCATTTGAGGAAGCCCATTGTTGGAATATACAAGCCAAGTTATATAATGAAGAATTCCCACTAGTATATGAAAGTGACAAAATAAGAGACTCTCTATCATAAAAATCATGGTGCTACTTTGAAGCACAAGTGTGGAAAAGGATAGTAACATTGTCCCCCTTTTTTTTCTTTTTTGGGCCTTTCCCTTTTTTTTTGGCCTTTCTTCTTTTTTTCTTTTTTTATTGGGACAATGCTCTAATAATGATGATCATCACACTTCTATTTATTTACAACTCAATGTTTACAACTCGATACTTAGAACAAAATATGACTCTACATGGATGCCTCCGGCGGTGTACCAGGATGGGCAATGAATCAAGAGGGACATGTATGATGAATTATGCATGGTGGCCTTGCCACAAATACGATGTCAACTACATGATCATGCAAGGCAATATGACGATGATGAAGCGTGTCATTATAAATGAAACAGTGGAAAGTTGCATGGCAATATATCTCGGAAGGGCTATGGAAATGCCATCATAGGTAGGTATGGTGGCTGTTTTGAGGAAGATATAAGGGGGTTTATGTGTGATAGAGCGTATCGTATCACGAGGTTTGGATGCAACGGCGAAGTTTGCACCAACTCTCAAGGTGAGAAAGGGCAATGCACGGTACCGAAGAGGCTAGCAATGATGGAAGGGTAAGTGAAAGATCGAGGATGTCGCCTAGATGGGGGGGGGTGAATAGGCGCTTTAAAATAATTACGGTTTAGGCTTGAACAAATGCGGAATAAACCTAGCGGTTAATTTGTCAAGCACAAAACCTACAACAACTAGGCTCACCTATGTGCACCAACAACTTATGCTAAGCAAGATAAACTACTAGGTGATAGCAAGATATATGACAAGAAACAATATGGCTATCACAAAGTAACGTGCATAAGTAAAGAGCTCGGGTAAGAGATAACCGAGGCACGCGGAGATGACGATGTATCCCGAAGTTCACACCCTTGCGGATGCTAATCTCCGTTTGGAGCGGTGTGGAGGCACAATGCTCCCCAAGAAGCCACTAGGGCCACCGTAATCTCCTCACGCCCTCGCACAATGCAAGATGTCGTGATTCCACTAAGGGACCCTTGAGGGCGGTCACCGAACCCGTACAAATGGCAACCCTTGGGGGCGGTCACCGAACCCGTACACTTTGGCAACCCTTGGGGGCGGTCACCGAACCCGTACACTTTGGCAACCCTTGGGGGCGGTCACCGAACCCATCAAATTGCTCGGGGCAATCTCCACAACCAAATTGGAGACCCCGACGCTTGCCCAGAGCTTTACACCACAATGATTGAGCTTCGAACACCACCAACCGTCTAGGGAGCCCAAGCACCCAAGAGGAACAAGCTCAAGGGTACCAAGCACCCAAGAGTAATAAGCTTCTCAACTTGTAACTTCCACATATCACGTGGAGAACTCAAACCGATGCACCAAATGCAATGGCAAGGGCACAAGGAAGGCCCAAGTCCTTCTCTCTCAAATCCCACCAAAGCAACTAATGCTAGGGAGGAAAATGAGAGGAAGAACAAGAAGGAGAACACCAAGAACTCCAAGATCTAGATCCAAGGGGTTCCCCTCACATAGAGGAGAAAGTGATTGGTGGAAATGTGGATCTAGATCTCCTCTCTCTTTTCCCTCAAAAACTAGCAAGAATCCATGGAGGGATTAAGAGTTAGCAAGCTCGAAGAAGGTCAACAATGGGGAAAGAACACGAGCTCAAAGGATAAGATTCATTGGGGAAGAAGACCCCCTTTTATAGGTGGGGAAAAAATCCAACCGTTATGCTCACAGCCCGCACCGAGCGGTACTACTGCTCCAAGGAGCGATACTACCGCTAGGGCGGTAGTAGCCCTTGGAAACACAACAGCGAGGAGGCAAAAAAGCCAGAAGAACCGTCGGAGCGGTAGTACCGCTTGACCTCACGGTACTACCGCTAGGGGTAGCGGTACTACTGCTAAGGGTAGCGGTACTACTGCTTGCGAGCGGTACTAAAAAATTACATCCGTGCCTACCACCGCTAGACTTGTGACGAGTTTTTGGTCCCGAGCGGAAGTAGCCACGGAACTAGCCGCGGTAGTACTGCTCCAAGCGGTAGTACTGCTCCCAAGAGCGGTAGTTAAAAATTACATCCGCTCCTGTCCGCGGTAGTACCGCTGCAGCCTTTTCAAAACTACCACAACTTCTGCAAACGGACTGCGAATTTGTTGGAAAGCTAGCGACAAGGGCTAACATAATCTTGATAGAAATAACAATAAGAAGCAAATGATAAAAGGCTCATAAGAAAATGGTGAGAACCCTTCCTCGAAAGAGACCGGTAAAACCTCCAACGCCGAAAACGCAATAGAAGAAGCATGTGAACTCCGTTTTCGATGAACTCAAGCTTGTCATCAATGATGACCATAAGCTCTAAGACTCACAAAGAGAAACAAACAAGAACCAAGAAACATGATGCAAGGATGCAATGGTTTGAGCTCTCTACTAATGATACGATCAAGCTACCAACTTGAGAGCCCCCCTTGATAGTACGGCAATCGATCCTATAACCCGGTCTCCCAACAACCACCATGAGACCGGTAAAATAGAAAACCTATCAAGGGCAATCCTTTGCCTTGAACATGATCCACTTGAGCTAGATGATGATGATCTTGTCCTCCTCAAGATGGACCACCTTTCTTGATTGTGTTGGGTCGATGGAGACTAGATTATTGCTCCCCCATACTCCACTATGGGTGAGCCACTCTTCGGCACATCTTCACAAGTCCATTGACATCACAATGTATGGCAAGCTTCAAGCACTTGATCTCTTCGTGATGCTCCACTTGAACTTGCACACGACAATCTTGATGACGATCACCACTTGATGTCATCCTTTCCATGGGTTGTATGATATCTTCCTCTTGACGCAAGCCCATGGACATGTACCTAAACCCACATAGAACTCTCACATAGACCATGGATTAGTACACAAAGTGCAATGGACAATGCTTACCATACCATGGGATCACTTGATCCCTCTCGGTACATCCTTTACGCTTTGTGAGTTGATCAACTTGATTCACTCTTGACTTAGTCTTGATCAACCTTGAATCTTTCCAACTCTCTTCGTTTGGATGATGTCTTGAAGGTAAACATGAATGATCACACAATCTTCTTCTTCAAGACATGCTTGCAATAAGCTCAACACTCACATGACCAATCTTTGGGTAATTCCTTAATAGCGCCTTGATCAACACATAAACTCCTTGAAACCAACACATGGACTTCAAGAAATGCCTATGGACAAATCCTTCAAATATAACTCAATGCAACCATTAGTCCATAGAGAATGTCATCAATTACCAAAACCACACATGGGGGCACCGCATGTCCTTTCAGTAAGAGTGCGTATAATCCATGGACTCAACATTAGTCATAAAGAACTCACATACTTATTGCAGAAATCTACAAGTCATCAAAAACCAAGCACTACGTGCATGCTCCTAGGGGGATAGATTGGTAGGAAAAGACCATCGCTCGTCCCCGACCGCCACTCATAAGGATGATAATCAAAGAACACCTCATGTTTCAAATTTGTCACACAACGGTTACCATACGTGCATGCTACGGGACTTGCAAACTTCAACACAAGTATTTCTCAAATTCACAACTACTCAACTAGCATGACTCTAATATTACCATCTTCATATCTCAAAACAATCATCAAGTATCAAACTTCTCATAGTATTCAATGCACTTTTTATGAAAGTTTTTATGATACCAATCTTGGATGCCTATCATATTAGGACTAATTTTATAGCCAAAGCAAATTACCATGATGTTTTAAAGGACTCTCAAAATAATATAAGTGAAGCATGAGAGATAAATAATTTCTATAAAAGAAAACCACCACCGTGCTCTAAAAGATATAAGTGAAGCACTAGAGCAAAACTATCTAGCTCAAAAGATATAAGTGAAGCACATAGAGTATTCTAATAAATTCCGATTCATGTGTGTCTCTCCAAAAGGTGTGTACAACAAGGATGATTGTGGTAAACTAAAAAGCAAAGACTCAATCATACAAGACGCTATTAAGGATGATTGCAATCTATGTCAAGAACAATGAAATCTACGGGCACATAATTCCTATTTGCAACAATAAGAACATCATTAATCCTTCCCATATGTTTCTTAATGGTGTAATCCGCAAGATGCAAGTTTAAAGAACAATCATCAAATTCACGGAAACCTAACACATCACACAAAGTTTTTGGAATCGTGGAAACACTAGCACCCAAATCACACAAAGCATAGCATTCATGATCTTTAATTTTAATTTTAATACTAGGTTCACATTCATAATAAAGTTTTCTAGGGATAGAAACTTCTAATTCAAGTTTTTCTTCATAAGATTGCATTAAAGCATCAACGATATGTTGGGTAAAAGCTTAATTTTGACTATAAGCATGAGGAGAATTTAACACGGATTGCAACAAGGAAATACAATAAATCAAAGAGCAATAATCATAATTAAATTCCTTGAAATCCAAAATAGTGGGTTCATTGCTATGTAAAGTTTTGACCTCTTCAATCCCGCTTTTACCAATTTTTGCATCAAGATCTAAAAACTTCGAATCATTGGGACGCCTTCTAACTAAGGTTGACTCATCTCCAGTCCCATCATTATCAAGATTCATATTGGAAAACAAAGATTTAATAGGAGACACATCAATAACTTTTATATCTTCATCCTTATTATCATGAAAACTAGAAGAACACACTTTCATAAAGCAATCTTTTTTAGCACGCATCCTAGCGGTTCTTTCTTTGCACTCATCAATGGAAATTCTCATAGCTTTGAGAGACTCATTGATATCATGCTTAGGTGGAATAGATCTAAGTTTCAAAGAATCAACATCAAGAGAAATTCTATCCACGTTCCTGGCCAATTCATCAACCTTAGGCAATTTTTCTTCAAGCAAAGCATTGAAATTCAGAGGGCAACTTATTAAAATTTCCATAAGAGTTATCGTAGGAATTACCATAATTATTAGAGGAATTACTAGGATACGTCCTAGGATTAAAGTTTCCTCTATACGCGTTGTTACCAAAATTGTTCCTACCAACAAAATTCACATCCATAGATTCATTATTATTATCAATCAAAGTAGACAAAGGCATGTCATTAGGATCAGAAGAAACACTCTTATTAGCAAACAACTTCATAAGTTCATCCATCTTTCCACTCAAAACATTAATCTCTTCTATCGCATGAACCTTTTTACTAGTAGATCTTTCGGTGTGCCATTGAGAATAATTAACCATAATATTATCTAGGAGTTTAGTAGCTTCTCCTAAAGTGATTTCCATAAAAGTGCCTCCCGCGGTCGGATCTAAAAGATTTCTAGAAGCAAAATTCAATCCAGCATAATTTTTTTGTATAATTATCCATAAATTCAAACCATGTGTAGGACAATTACGTATATTAATTTCATCCTATCCAAGCTTATGCAACATGATCATGATCAAGTTGCTTAAAATTCATAATATCGTTTCTAAGAGAGATGATCTTAGCGGGAGGAAAATACTTAGAGATAAAAGCATCTTTGCACTTATTCCATGAATCAATACTATTTTTGGGTAAAGACGAAAACCAAGTTTTAGCACGATCTCTAAGCGAAAACGGAAATAGCTTTAATTTAACAATACATTATCCACGTCTTTCTTCTTTTGCATATCACACAAATCAACAAAGTTGTTTAGTGGGTAGCGGCATCTTCACTAGGCAGGCCAGAGAATTGATCTTTCATGACAAGATTCAGCAAAGCAGCATTAATTTCACAAGATTCAGCATCGGTAATGGGAGCAATCGGAGTGCTAAGAAAATCATTGCTGTTGGTATTGGAAAAGTCACACAATTTAGTATTGTCTTGAGCCATTGTGACAAACAATCCAACACACAAGCAAACAAGAAGCAAATGAAAAGAGGAGAACGAAAAAGAGGGCGATTTAAACGGCAAGGGTGTAGTGGTGGAGAGGAAAACGAGAGGCAAACGGCAAATAATGTAATGCGAGGGATAAGAGTTTGTGATGGGTACTTGGTGTGTCTTGACTTGTGCGTAGACTCCCCGGCAACGGCGCCAGAAATCCTTCTTGCTACCTCTTGAGCACTGCGTTGGTTTTCCGTTGAAGAGGAAAGGGTGATGCAGCAAAATAGCGTAAGTATTTCCCTCAGTTTTTTAGAACCAAGGTATCAATCCAGTAGGAGACTACACGCAAGTCGCCTTATACCTACACAAACAAATAAGAACCTTGCAACCAACGCGATAAAGGGGTTGTCAATCCCTTCACGGCCACTTACAAAAGTGAGATCTGATAGAGATAATAAGATAAATATTTTTGGTATTTTTATGATACAGATTGAAAGTAAAGATTACACAGTAAAATAGATTGGAAACTTATATGATGGAAAATAGACCTAGGGGCCATAGGTTTCACTAGTGGCTTCTCTCAAGATAGCATCTACGGTGGATGAACAAATTACTGTCGAGCAATTGATAGAAAAGCACATAGTTATGAGAATATCTAGGCATGATCATCTATATAGGCATCACGTCCGTAACAAGTAGACCGAAACGATTCTGCATCTACTACTATTACTCCACACATCAACCGCTATCCAGCATGCATCTAAAGTATTAAGTTCATAAGAACAGAGTAACGCATTAGGCAAGATGACATGATGTAGAGGGATAAACTCAAGCAATATGATATAAACCCCATCCTTTTATCCTCGATGGCAACAATACAATACGTGATTTGCTGCCCCTACTGTCACTGGGAAAGGACATCGCAAGTTTGAACTCAAAGCTAAGAACTTCTCCCATTGCAAGAAAGATCAATCTAGTAGGCCAAACCAAACTGATAATTCGAAGAAGCTTGCAAAGATATCAAATCATACATAAAACAATTCAGAGGAGATTCAAATATTGTTCATAGATAATCTTGATCATAAACCCACAATTCGTCGGATCTCGACAAACACACCGCAAAAAGAATTACATCGAACAGATCTCCAAGAGAATCAAGGAGAACTTTCTATTGAGATCCAAAGAGAGAGAAGAAGCCATCTAGCTAATAACTATGGACCCGAAAGTCTGTGGTAAACTACTCACACATCATCGGAGAGGCTATGATGTTGATGTAGAAGCCCTCCGTGATCGATTCCCCCTCCGGCGGAGCGTCGGAAAAGGCCCCAAGATGGGATCTCACGGATACAGAAGGTTGCAGTGGTGGAAATAGGGTTTCGTGGTGCTCCTCGATGTTTTCGGGGTATATGAGTATATATAGGCGAAAGAAGTCGGTCAGGGAAACCACAAGGGGCCCATGAGGGTGGGGGTGCGCCTACCCCCCTGGGCGCGCCTCCCTGCCTCGTGTCCACCTCGTCGCTTCCTTGACGTCCACTCCAAGTCTCCTGGATTGCGTTTGTTCCAAAAATCACTCTCCCGAAGGTTTCATTCCGTTTGAATTCCGTTTGATATTCCTTTTCTGCGAAACACTGAAATAGGCAAAAAAATAGCAATTTGCATTGAGCCTTTGGTTAGTAGGTTAGTCCCAAAATAATATAAAAGTGTATAATAAAGCCCATTAAACATCCAAAGCAGATAATATAATAGCATGGAACAATAAAAAATTATAGATACATTGGAGACGTATCATTGATCAGCACTAGCCGACCTCCATAAGACATTACCTTGCCCTTTCAGCAACTAAGTTTTTTTTCAATTCGATCTTCGATGCACTTCCATTCTTTATTAGATAGCTTACGGTGATGAATCGGTATGCCCAAACAACTGAAGGGCAAAGAACCTAATTCACACCCAAACAATTGTCTATATGTGTCTTGCTCTTCTATGGCCTTACCAAAGTAGAACAACTCGCTCTTGTGAAAGTTTATTTTTAATCCAGATAATTGTTCGAAGAGACATAATATGAGTTTCATATTCCGCGCTTTTTGCAATGTCATGTTCCATGAATAGGATAGTGTCGTCAGCGTACTGTAAAATGAAGACTCCCCCATCGACCAGATGAGTGATAAGTCCATCCACTTGACCGTTTTCCTTGGCCCGGTTTATAAGAATGTTCAACATATCGGCCACTATATTAAATAGGAGAGGTGACATTGAATCCCCTTGTCTCAATCCCATGTGTATCTGAAAGTAGTGGCCGATATCATCGTTAACCTTGATTCCGACACTACCTTTTTGGACTAGAGAACCCACTTGGTTCCGCCAAGCCTCATTAAAACCTTTCATGCGCATTGCCTGTTGAAGGAGCAATTGCATCCATAAGGCCATGATTTTTTTGTTCCTGATGCCCCCTACTTCCTAATGTTCTTTCACATCTTCATATGCACTTTCATTGTTGGTACACATGATTACTCCAATTTTTTAACCGACCAGCCATCAATTTGAATGTGTTTGTAGGAAAGTTTCGTACTAGTGGAGCTTGATTCTAGTACGTGGGTTAAGACGGAGCTGTATATGTACACACATGACAAACGACTACTAGTGCTCATGGCTGGAGGTTGTTGGATCATTACTATATGCATTAGTTTCATGAAATGTTGTGTCATACATATCAAGATGAGTCACTTGTTGTCCTTGTTTATTCCTAAGTTCTGCACATCATAGCTGAATACCGCAAATTGAGGCTACACAAAGACAGTATCTAGACTACCAAAAAAACACAAACAACAAATAACACGACAAAACCAAAGCTACATTGTAATCATCTTTGCACTTCGCATGTCAACGATCATTTATGCTTTTTGTGAAGAACTGTGAAAAAACAAACATACAAAAAAAACAGTCTAAGCTCAAAATATTGTTAGAGCTTGGCAGGAAAAAAAAGTACAGTCTCAACCAGCGTAAGCATGCGCTCACAAAGCAATGCGAGTCACACTAACTAAGATGCCCCCACTAATACGGTGAACCTGCCATGACACGTTGTTCAGACTCTAGGTGAACCTGGTATTGAATCTCAGGGTGTGTGGACCAAGTCAGCCAAGGCATGCAAGTGGTTGTATTCTACGTTATTTTACAGTACTGAGGCACAAGGGATCCACCATTGCACTATGGACCAAATCATGTATGGTCTAGCTCCGACTTCGCAGCGATGTCCGCCAAAGTGCTCTAAGCCGCGAGCAATTACGGCAAAGGCGGTTCTCGTACATGTTCAGGCAGGCTTGTTTTGCCCAGGGCCGTCCACTTTGCTTACCTCTCGAAACTAACCAAAAACCTCCAAAAATCTATGCTCAGTGTGCTTGGCCGTCGGGATGTTGCACACAATGTTCTTGTTTTTCAGACGCCTGCTACATCGCTCAGAGCGAGAGGCACCATTCTTCTTCCCATGCAAAGGCATCGAGGTCGCAAGTAGACTGTGTGGGACCATACTAGTTGCCTTGCTAAGAAATGCCTCCACAAATAGTGGGGGGGGCATCAACTTGTGTTACCTCAAAACAACACTGCTCACATCAACCTGAGACTCGACCTCGACAATACGGGAGCCTACGGCCCCCATCATGATCACTGAGTTGAAACCAAGTGGCACCTCCAGACTGAGAATCAGGCATGCAAGCGAATGCCCATCGGTATCTAGGTGGAGGCATCGGGGCGGGACAACAAGATCTTAGCCTCCAAACACAATCGGTCAATGAACTCCTTGATCCTTCGCGGTGGAACAAGAGGGTGCAAGTAAACCTCATCACACCAAGCAAAGTATATCGCAATAGAAATGACATCAGATGATACCAGAGGAGGTAGCGTCAATACTTCACCATGCCTCAAAACGATTATCACTGGCCCAACCGAGAACATCGCCACAAGCAACTCCCGCGCCATGGCTAGGGCAGGGATGCAACGATCAGGAGTATGGGCCAAGCGATCTTGAGGGGATGGTGCCAATACCACATCATTGTAGGAGTGCAGCCTTGAAGTAGTGCTAATTGGCGCTACATGAGCAACCTCAAAAGCAGAATGAGGTCTCAATGGCGGCCATGTTGAGGAGGATTTCTGTGGGAATTTGCTCGAAATGTGGAAAAGGTTGAAAGAACGCCAACACTTGATTGGCTGTCAGCATGAAGCGGCAAAATTGCTTGCGCCTAAGGCATCTGAAGCATTGCCCATCCATCCACTTGAGGTATGTGGCTCGCTCCGGCTGGCTACCCGATGGGCGCGCCAAGGGGCACAACCTGACTACCCCCGACCATGGTTGCACATCTTCGGTACTCATGCACCTGAGTCCAACCTCCTCAAATAACGTTTGTGCAAGCATCATCACCCCATCCACTCGGCACCAACTCTTGGTTCCTGAGCACCACAGACATGAGACAAACTCTCTGGTAGGAGAAGAAGAATAAAAAACACCTCCTACCCCCTGTACACCCATAGAACCAGAACCAGTACCTAACCCCTTCCATGGGAGCATGCTGGACCCACTGGTATCATACCAGATCTGGGCACGGATGGCAGTAGATCTAGGTTGCGGGGAGCAACGGTCGTCTCCCCTGGCGGCGACTTCGGCACCACCTCCACATCATCCTCTGCCATGGAGCAACAGGAGCTTGGCGGTAAGGATGCGGTGGACACGACATCAAAGGGAGGAGACGGGGCTGGCGAGGGCGAAGCTATGAAAGGGGTTGCAGCGCCAGAGGGCGCCGTCAATGGGGGTGTGGGATCGCACACAAGGCTAGCGCCCGACGAGGACAGTGAAGAGTCGTCGTGCAACAAGGATCCGCGCCAGGAGCTTAGTTGAGGATCTATATCACAGAAATGATGAGGGACAAGGGAGCAGGTTTCTGGGTGAAGACGGGATAGGACGCAGAGGGAGTCCCGATCCGGTGAAGGCGGAGGTAGGGCCAGCTAGAGCAGCATGATCGAGCGGGCATGATGCTCCATAAGAGGAGCCACAAGAGGGCAGGGGCCGGTTTCTTGTCATTCAAGAGTATCAACAGTTCGCCACCTAGGTTGCCCATAGACTACATCCTCCGTCAAAGCATCTCATCTTTGTGTTGTCCTTTTTCATCCCTTAAATTGCACCATGTACTTCGACCATGACATGATAATCACCAACATAAGGCTCCACCACCTTTTTATTGTCATTAATCGGCGGTTCCCCATATGTAAGGAATATTTGCGTGGGATTAGCAGAGTGGAGGGATATTGCTGATGTGGCCATCAGAGAATGGATGCTGATGTGGATAGGTTGCATGCTTAGTTAAATAGGCTAGTGGGGATGAACTATTCAGGTATTATACATTAAAGATTTGCGTGAGGTGGTCATACATGCATTGTACTCCTCACATGAAAAAGACATGGGGCCACACAGTAGTACTACATCCTAACTAGCATTGGAAGCACGCAAGGTACACATATTTACAACCTCGAAATACTTAATTAGCTTCATTTTAATTTTTTTATTTGAGAGAAACACTGATTACAACATTGGCGCGCGCACACACACTCACACTACCACACACACATTCCCACAAAACCGGGTCAGAGTTGCGAAGCTTCAAGATTGGCGAAGTCGCCGTAGGCGCCTCGCTATAATTGGATTCCTGTCGTCTTCCACTAAAAGAATATTTCACATTAATGAGCCATCAAAGAATCAACCCTACATGATGGGATGGGAGTACCGTTGCCCTTCTAACCATCCAACCACTGTTTGGTTCTCACCTTGATTATAGATCTCGCGCGACCGAACTTGTTTGTAATAAGAGCAACATTCGTAGTATACATGATCGAGTCAATCAATACATGTTGATTAACCAGGCCGAATATGTATAGGAAAAAATTAGTTAGAAACACTCGTACATATGCCCATCAACGTGGTGCTTGCGAACCACCTTACCTTTTTGCATGTGATGATTACTGATGAGTGTTCCAATTCAAATGATTAAGTAGTAGGGAAGAAAGTTACCTGGACTAGGGCAGTCGCCACGGTGAAAACCAAGTACATGTCAATGACCTGCGGAACATGAGAAGTCGATCAGTAACCCGCCAGTCGCCAGTGGAAGAAAAAAACTAGGGAAAGAACATGAAAATTGCCTTGAGATTCGTCAGCGTGGCGGTGTAGTCCTTGGTGAGGGACGGGATCATGAGCTTGGCATCGCCCGCGGCCATCGACATCCTTCCTTCCTCACGAGCTCGTTACTACCCTCACCAATCTTTGAGCTAGTGAATTAGAATTTGACGAATCAGATCACGGAAGAGGACAGACAACACGACTCCCAGATCTGAGTGCAGGCCACGGGGTTTGGGAGTGAACCGGACGGGACGCAGGAGATTAAGCTCTGTGTGTATTTGTGTGTGTGTGTGTGGGGGGGGGGGGGGGGGGGGAGCGGAAGAGACTGACCTGTGTTGTGCTGGGGAAGAAGATGGCTACGATGTCGCCCATTTCCTTCCTGCGGTTTATTGAGCCAATGGAAGTCGGACTGATTTCCTTGCCAAATAGACATGGATTTGAGCCTGTTGGTATTAGAGTGTTTTTAAGGAATTTGTAGTGAGGAGTTAGTTAAGGTTCTGTTTTCTTTTGATATAGTGTAAGTAGTATAGTTCACTGCTGTACTACTGCTCACAAACACGCACATAGACAACATAGTCTGCATGAAGGTAACCTGTGTAAGTATAGTTCTATCACCTAAGATATCCGATCAAGGTCGTGGGTAGTTCGACATGGTGTTCACTCATCAAGGTTTGCCGTGGATACATCATAGGTTGCTAATCAAATAGTTTTGATGGGTTCGGAAATGAGAATGGTTGTAGGGGTGGGGTGACTTTAGCTGCGCCAAGTAGGTGATGTTAGATATCTAGCAACCTTCTTGTTTCGCTAGTAACTCAACATGGCAATGACCACGTCTTTCCTAAAGCCTAATATTCCCTAATTGAATCCACGATCTTTATCTTTCTTCTACCATGCTTCTTGGTTCTAGACTATAAATTATCTTTTCCACATTAGTGGCCTATTGGTAGCAGGAAGAAGTGTATCAACTGGTAGGCTTTCGAGCGTGCTATTGCGTAGGTGGTGATGGAGCAATATATACGACCACGACATTAATTCCTAACATGGTGTAAGTTGGTTACTGGACATAATGTCAATATATATATATGTACCAACTTTGTGTTATAAATTAGTAGTTATGTGCAAGGATGTTGTGACTTATGAGGGTACGAACCATGGATGAATGCCACTATCTTATATTGGTTGGAATGCATGTATATACTTTACTAGAGATTTATTCTGTAACCCTCACGCACTCAATTGAGTGATTCTTTGTATTGACCGCTACCTGATCACAACCCATAGCCTATACATGCATGTTTAACTTGAATTAAAGCATGAATAAGCCATGGTTAAAACATGTGTGAAATGTTATATAGAAATAAGTAAATAACATATACATACTTCAATCAGAGTGGTATAATGATTACCATAGAATTTTTTGGAAAAAGGTTTTCACAAGACCATACACTGTATGTAACATTGTTATCACTATATATTCTTATGTTTCATCAAAATAATCAATCCTTACGCACCTTGACCCATGGGACAGTTGTTTCCACTTTCAGTTCTTATCATCCAAAAAAATAGAGACATGTTTGCACGCACTGACACAAAAACCTCTTTTTTCCTAGTGTTTTTTACATTGTTTTTCCCCATGACTCCAGACCAGTAGCCCATGCAAATGCTATAACCAGTAGAGCTCGAGGCTACTTCTTGGACGAAGATGGAAAGGTATATATGCACACACGAATATCTAGCATATTATTCATGGTTATGCACTGATTTTCTCTAGTGGCTAGAGTGTTTCATAATTATGGACTGTCACACTCCGATAAAGTATTCCAATTACGACTATTGAAATGCATCACTTACATATGTGTACGGCTTTGGGAGAAGTGATGGAAACATGGTTTGTTGATAACTAATTTCTCCTCAAGTCTATCATTAGAATGCCATAAACAAGAAACTAGCTTGGCTAGTTAGCTAGGTGCCAAGAGTAGAAGTAGCATACAAACTAAGAAATTCATTTTTCCTAGATATAACATTGACGCAAGCGCTGACCAAGCTAGCAATAATAGAACACGTTTTAATCTCGAAGGAAAACACAAATGAATGCATCTTTGCCTAATTTATTTATTTTTACTCTTTCTTGTCCTAGTGGGAAAAATTCAATAAATATGCCTGAGACATGTGTGATGAAAATAGACTTCAAAAAACACATCAGTCATAAAGCACTACCAAAAAATGCATGGCTAATAGATCTAGCACGCGACGTCATTGACGCTATATGATTGATCAAGTCGTTCAGTTGCCACAATGATTGAATGTGCCTGGCGTTCCAAACTCCATTTGTTGAAAAATGCACTCAGTCTCGCATCCATTCTACACGACCAGCTACAATCCCAAGAACTATGCACAATGACTCAAAGGGGATAATCTAGCATGGACAGACATCTTTTAAGTGCAAGATCCTACTCTAGACGACCTTTTAAGGGAGCATTCTCACCGCTGACGCATTGTTGCATCATGGTAGCTACTTCACTCTAATTTGTTTCTAGAATTTATACATCCTTTTGGGATATGCCTGGTCCTGTCAGATCTGACCTTCTCTTGCCATGCAACACAAATTCCATTCCCTCATACCGAAGGTGTCCATTGGATGTGCCTGGTCCATGTACACCACTGAAGAGCTATTCAGTGATGTACAAGCATTGCTCGCAAAGAGGATTATAGCATTCGTGACCCTAGTCTGATTGTTTTCCTATTCCCAGCACCTCCTAGTCCCCCAATGTCACTTGTCTGTGCAGACCAACTCTCCTATGGTTTCCTCTCATTTAGTGGCGAAAAGGTGTTTCTACTTGTAAAGCTTGATGCTACTACTTGGGTGAAGACCAATTTATAGATATGCACACACATGCCAAATAACTAGTATCCATAGGAGGATGTTGGATCATTACTATTTTTCATTCACTTTAGAGCATCTCCAACATATGATGAAAAAACGCTGCTGTGCCCACAAAATTGTTTTTATGGCGCTTTGGATCCAAAATAGTGCTCCAACAGATGATGTATATGTAAAATGGTGATGTAATTTCTTTTGACAAGCCCAAAAATTTGCTCCCCGCTGCTGCATATTTGCAGCACCACTACCTGCTGCCGCAAAAAAAACCCCGCAGCAGCATGAGAGCCAACCGCTTCGTTGATGTTTCCCCGTCGCACGACCCGCCACCAAGAACCGCTCATTCTGGATAGATCTCGCAGCCACTGCGAGTCCGTCGTCCGCCCAACCCAGCCGCCACCCCAGCCATTCCTGCCGCTTCGGACGTCTGCGACCGCCCCCGTCATTACCTCCACCCGATTTGCATATATTTCAACAACTTCCCACCCCTTGGTTGTGAGATATGGCTGCTGCAACACCGGAAATCTCCGTGGAGTTAGATTAGCTGATGGCCCAGTCCCCATGTGACCGATGCTATTTCTGCCACTATCAAGCTTATGCTCATTCCAAGCTCTCGGTTGCCGGCCAACATGGCGATGATGGCTCTAGCCAAGATCCCCGGCTTCCTGGCAGCATCATGAGCACCACAAACTCATCATAGCCAGACATGTGACTGCCTCGGCCCCGGCATGCTACGCTGGCCGTTATTCATCTTCATGACCACTAGGCGTTCGACATAAAGCCATCAAGGTAACAAAAGTTTCTTTTCTCTGTTTTTGTTGCGAAATAGTAATGGATTGTGATAGAAGGTATTGTGTTGTGTAGATGATTTCGTACTCATCGTAATCTTCATGGGATGACTGCTCTTCCGAAGAGGAATATGAGTGGGGGGAGTATGCGTACATTGACATCATCGTTGACATCCACATGGAGAAGAACAACCAGCCAAAACATGCCAGTTCCGATGTCGGCCCTGAGTACATTCCTAGGAGGAAAAAAGATGGACACATGAAGTTGATGTTGGACTATTTCTGTTCAAATCCATTGTATCCAGATCAATGCTTTGAATGTTTTCATGATGTCCATGTATTTTTTCCTCCATATTCCCAATGGCATGATTCACAACACTATCTAGAAAGTGACTTCGGAATTGCACATGATGGCATATGGTATTACTGACGATTTAATTGATGGTCACTTGGCAATGGGAGAGAGAACTTCAGTCGAGTGTGTGAAGCAATTTGCAAAGGCGGTGATTGAAGTATTAGGGTAGTGTATTTGAGGGCACCCAATGCTCATCACACTCAGTGGCTTTTGGAGATGAACAAAGCACGTGGGTATTTGGATATGCTTGGCTCAAATGATTGCATCCATTGTGGACCAAATCGACCATGGCATGCAAGTGGGTGTATTCTACTTTATTCAGAATTGGGGCACAAGGCATCCACCATTGCAACATGGACCAAATCATGTAAGTTCTAGCTTCGACTTCCTAGCGATGTCCCCAACAAAAAAAAGACTTTCTAGTGATGCCCACCAAAGTGGTCTAAGCCGCGAGAAATTGCGGCAAAGAAGGTTATTGTACAAGTTCAGGTAGGCTTTCATCTTTTTCCCAGGGCTTTATACTTTGCTCACCTCTCGCAACAAACTAAAAACCTATGCTCAGTGCACTTGGCCATCGGGATTTTGCACGAAATAGTCTTATTTTTTGGACGCCCCTTACATCGCTCAGAGTGAGAGGCGTCACTTTTCTCCCCATGCAAAGGCATCTTGGTCCCAAGTGGAGTGTGCGGGACAATACTAGTTGGCTTGCTAAGAAATTCCTCGACAAATAGTGGTGGAGCATCAACTTGTGTCACGTCAGAACAACACTGCTCACATTAACCTGAGCCTCACCCTCAACAATACGCGTGCCTATGACCCCCATCATGCGCTCCGAGTTGAAACCAAGAGGCACCTCCGGACTGAGGATCATGCGTGTGAGGGAACAACATTCGGTATCTGGGAGTAGTCATCAGGGTGGGACAATAAGATCGTAGCCCCCAAATACAATCGGTTAATGAACTCCTCGATCCTTCCCTACGAAACAACAGGCTACAAGAAAATCTCATCACACCAAGCAAAAGTATACCGCAATACAAATGACATCAAACGATATTAGAGGAGGTGGCCCCCCAATGGTTCATCATGAATAGGATCATCATGCCTCAAAACGTTTATCACCGGGCCAGCAGAGAGCATCGCGAGAAGCAACTCCTTCGCCATGGTTGGGGTCGGGCTGCAACGATCAGGAGGATGGGCCAAGCGATATTGAGGGGATGGTGCCAAGACCACCTCATCGTAGGAGTGTAGCCTTGAAGCAATGTTAATGTGCACGACATGAGAAACCTCAAAAGTAGAATGAGGTCTAAACAGTGGCCATGTTGAGGAGGATTTCCGTGGCCATTTGCTCGAAATGTGGACATCGTTGAAAGAACGTCAACACTTGATTGGCTATCAGCATGAAGAGGCAAATTGCTTGCGCCTAGGGCATCTGAAGCATCGCCCATCCAGTCACTTGAGGTATGCGGCTCACTCCGGCTGGCAACCCAGTGGACACGACAAGGGGCGCAACCTGGCTACCTCTAACTATGGCCTCGCATCATCAGTCCTCATGAACCCGAGTCAAACCTCCTCGAACGATGTTTGTGCAAGCATCATCACCCCCTCCAGCCGGCACCAACTCTTGGTTCGTGAGAACCACGGACGTGAGACAAACCCTCGGGCAGGAGAAGAAGAATGAACAACATCTCCTCTCCGCTGCACACCCACAGAACCTAAACCAGTACAGGATACCTACCATGGGAGTCTACTGAGATGCCCCACAACACGCACCGGTAGCATACCGGATCTGGGCACGGGTATGCTTGGTGGCACCAGATTTAGGACGCGGGGAGCAAAGGCCATCTCCCCTATAGGCTACTCCGGCACCACCTCCACATCATCCTCCGCCACGTAACCCCATGAGCTGGGCGGTGAGGATGCGATGGACACGTCATCGAAGGGAGGAGACGGGACTTGCGAGGGCAAATTTATGAAAGGGGTTGCAGCGCCGGAGGGCGCCACCGAGGGGGGGTGTGGAATTGTGCACATGGCAAGCGCCCGTCGGGGACAGAAGAAGAGTCGTCATGCAACAGGGATCTGTTCCAGGAGCTTGGGAAAGGATCCATAGCATAGGAATGAAAGGGGCACAAGGGAGTAGGTTTGTGTGGAGGAAGACAGGATAGGACGCGGAGGGAGCCTCGATCCGATTGAGGCAGAGGTAGGGCCAGCTAAAGCAGCGAGATCGAGCAGGCGCCACCCGCCATAAGAGAAGCCACGAGACGGCATCGGCCTTTGGTTGCGATTCAAGAGTATCAATAGTTCACCACCTAGGTTTCCTATAGACTACATCCTCCCTCGAAGCACGGCATCTTTGTGTTGTCTTTTTTCAACCCATACATTGAATCGCGTACTTCGACCATGACATGATAATCAACATAAGGCTCAACCACCTGTTTATTTGCATTAATCCGCAGTTTCCCATATGTAAGGAAGATTTGCATGAGGTGGTCATATATGCATTGTACTCCGCACATGAAAAAGACATGTGGCCGAACGGTAGTGCTACATCATAGCTAGCATTGGAACGCGCATGGGACACATATTTACAACCTCAAACTACCTAATTAGCTTCATTTTAGTTTTTCTTATTTGAGAGAAACACCGGTTACAACATTGACGTACATATACACACACACTCACACTACCACACACATGCTCACAAGACTGGGTCAGACTTGCGGAGCTTCAAGATTTACGAAGTCGCTACGGGGCCCTCGCTCTCAGTGGGATTCCAGTCGTCTTCCACTGAAAGAATATTTCACATTAATGAGCCATCAAAGCAATAACCCTACTTGATGGACCGGAGTATCACCGACCTTCTAACCATCCATCCACGATTTGGTTCTAACCTTTAGTATAGATATCTCACCGACCCATCTTGCTTGTAATGTCAGCAACATTCATATATATGCATGATTGAGTCAATCGTTGCATAGTACTTACCAGGCCGACTAAGTAGAGGAAAAATTAGTGAGAAACACTCATATATATGCCCGTCAACGTGGTGCTTGCAAACCACCTTGCCTTTGCATGTGATGAATACTGATGACTATTCCAATTCGGATGATTAATTACTAGGGTAGAAAGTTACCTGAACTAGGGCAGTCGCCACGGCGAAAACCATGTACATATCAATGATCTGCGGAACATGAGAAGTCGATCAGTAACCCGCCAGTCGCCAGTGGAAGAGAAAAAAACTAGGGAAAGAAAATGAAAATTGCCTTGAGATTCGATGGTGTGGCGGTGTAGGCCTTGGTGAGGGACTGGATCATGAGCATGTACCACCCACGACCATCGACATCCTTCCTTCCTCACGAGCTCACTCCCACCCTCACTGCGCATCGAGCTAGTAATTTAGACTTTGAGGAATCAGATCACGGAAGAGGACAAATAGCATGGCTCTCAGATCCGGACTTTGCCAGCAACGGGGCACGCGGTTTGGGAGGGGACAGGGCGGGAGGTGGGAGATTAAGCCCTGTGTGTGCTTTTCTGGGGAAGAAGACGACGGCGATGTCGCCCATATTCAGACATGCGAATTGCAAGCTCCTCCAGTTTCTGGAATTTCCATCCTGCAGTTTATTGAGACAATGGAAATGGGGCTGATTTCCGGGCACAAATGGCCCTGCGATTTGAGCCCATTGGTATTAGATTTTTTTTTCGGATTGTAGTCATAGTGAGGAGTTAGTGAAGCTTTCGTTTTCTTTTTATTTTAGAAACGTATCACTGCTCACAAACACACACATAGACAGCATAGTCTGCATGAAGGTAACCTGTGTAAGTATAGTTCTATCACATAGGAAGATCTGATCAAGGTTGAGGGCAGTTCGATATCGTGCTCACTCATCAACGGTTGCGGTGAATACATCATAGGTTGCTAATCCAATAGTTTTGATGGGCTCAGAAACGAGACTGGCTGTTGGGGTAGGGTGAATTTAGCTGCGCCAAATAGGCTATGTTGGATATCTAGCACCCTTCTTGTTTCGCTAGTAACTCTACATAGCAATGACCATGTCTTTCCTAAAGACTCATATTCCCTAACTGAATCCATGATATTTATCTTTTCTTTTTCCATGCTTCTTGGCTCTAGATTAGAATTATTTTTTCCTCATATATGGCCATATTAGTAGCAGGAAGAACTGTATCAACTAGTTGGCTTTCGAATGTGTTGTTGCTTCAGTGGTGATGGCGCAATATATACGCACACTGCATTGATTACTAGGATGGTGTAATTAGTTGGTTGTTGGATATATCTATATGTATAATTTTCTTCTAGTTCTTATTTACATGGATGGTGTGACGTTTGAGCATACGAATCGCGGATGAATGCCACTGTCTTGTATTGGCTAGAATGCAAGTAGATACTTTACTAGGGAATTATTGTGTATCCCTTGTGCACTCGATTCAGTGATTATTTGTAGAGACTGCTACCTTATCACAACCTAGATCATATACATGCATGTTTATCTTTAATTTAAGCATGATTAAGCAATGGTTATAACCTGTCTGAACTGTTATATAGAATTAATTAGATTGAATATTCAATTCTGAGCAACAGCTCATCTACACCCTATGAACAGTAAAATCAAAATAAATACTAGAAAAAACAAAAAAGTCCCCTTTTTGTGAAAGATGATTCAGTGCGTGATGTATGTGTTGAGTTTCAGCGCATTCGGACATCCGAGTAGCTCTCGGCTAAACAAAAATCAGGTCTGAACAGTACAAAACAGTATACTTTTTCACATACCCAAATTTGTCTTTTTTCGCCGAGAGCTATACTTAGATGTCCAAATGCTCTGAAATTGGGCACGAACATCAACACTCAAGCATCTTTCAGCACATAAAAACTGAACTTTTTTGAATTTTTCTTGTATTTTTAACGAATTTACTGTTTACTCCTGGTTCATCTGAGCTCCGGCGCGAAAATGTCGCGTCTCAATTAGATAACATATACTCCCTCCTTACCAAAATATAAGACGCACTTGAGTTTGCATGGTTTCTGATGCATGATTTTGACCACTAATATACATAGAGGTATATGGTTTGAACATGTATAAATGACATGGTCATATTTGCCTTACAAAACAATTTTATTTCATATGTTTGTATACTAATTTTAAGACATACAATGCGTGAAAATCATAGTCAAAGTTATGTAACAAAGACCAAAAAAGTCAACTGGCGCCTTATATTTTGGGGAGGAGGGAGTACATACTTCGACCATAGTAGTATGGGTAATTTTACGGTACATTGTACTACTGCCTATGATGTGTAATATTAAACAATCCAATGGTTGATGTAAAGGGCATTTTAGTCAATTCTTATTTATTTGGAATTTCTGTTTTTCAACCAATCAAACTGGTCATGGTGTCTTTCTCCCCGCGGTCACCGTGCACCGTACCAACCCGTCCATCTTCCTCTCACCTCATCATCATTTCATCAGTGCTTGGCTACTTCCTAATCCATGGCCCCCACCATCGCCACTCGCCCCACCATTGCTCGTCCCCGTACACAGTGGCGGAGCTACACATAAAACCCTGGGCGGGCTAAATTGAAGGGAAGTCTAACTATTTGAATCTGGTGCCCCATTTGCTCTCATATCCTAGTGTATTTTTCACAAAACTTGGGCTAGGAGAAGAAGAATGAACAACATCTCCTCTCCGCTGCACACCCACAGAACCTAAACCAGTACAGGATACCTACCATGGGAGTCTACTGAGATGCCCCACAACACGCACCGGTAGCATACCGGATCTGGGCACGGGTATGCTTGGTGGCACCAGATTTAGGACGCGGGGAGCAAAGGCCATCTCCCCTATAGGCTACTCCGGCACCACCTCCACATCATCCTCCGCCACGTAACCCCATGAGCTGGGCGGTGAGGATGCGATGGACACGTCATCGAAGGGAGGAGACGGGACTTGCGAGGGCAAATTTATGAAAGGGGTTGCAGCGCCGGAGGGCGCCACCGAGGGGGGGGGTGTGGAATTGTGCACATGGCAAGCGCCCGTCGGGGACAGAAGAAGAGTCGTCATGCAACAGGGATCTGTGCCAGGAGCTTGGGAAAGGATCCATAGCATAGGAATGAAAGGGGCACAAGGGAGTAGGTTTGTGTGGAGGAAGACAGGATAGGACGCGGAGGGAGCCTCGATCCGATTGAGGCAGAGGTAGGGCCAGCTAAAGCAGCGAGATCGAGCAGGCGCCACCCGCCATAAGAGAAGCCACGAGACGGCATCGGCCTTTGGTTGCGATTCAAGAGTATCAATAGTTCACCACCTAGGTTTCCTATAGACTACATCCTCCCTTAAAGCACGGCATCTTTGTGTTGTCTTTTTTGAACCCATACATTGAATCGCGTACTTCGACCATGACATGATAATCAACATAAGGCTCAACCACCTGTTTATTTGCATTAATCCGCAGTTTCCCATATGTAAGGAAGATTTGCATGAGGTGGTCATATATGCATTGTACTCCGCACATGAAAAAGACATGTGGCCGAACGGTAGTGCTACATCATAGCTAGCATTGGAACGCGCATGGGACACATATTTACAACCTCAAACTACCTAATTAGCTTCATTTTAGTTTTTCTTATTTGAGAGAAACACCGGTTACAACATTGACGTACATATACACACACACTCACACTACCACACACACATGCTCACAAGACCGGGTCAGACTTGTGGAGCTTCAAGATTTACGAAGTCGCTACCGGGCCCTCGCTCTCAGTGGGATTCCAGTCGTCTTCCACTGAAAGAATATTTCACATTAATGAGCCATCAAAGCAATAACCCTACTTGATGGACCGGAGTACCACCGACCTTCTAACCATCCATCCACGATTTGGTTCTAACCTTTATTATAGATATCTCACCGACCCATCTTGCTTGTAGTGTCAGCAACATTCATATATATGCATGATCGAGTCAATCGTTGCATAGTACTTACCAGGCCGACTAAGTAGAGGAAAAATTAGTGAGAAACACTCATATATATGCCCGTCAACGTGGTGCTTGCAAACCACCTTGCCTTTGCATGTGATGAATACTGATGACTATTCCAATTCGGATGATTAATTACTAGGACAGAAAGTTCCCTGAACTAGGGTAGTCGCCACGGCGAAAACCATGTACATATCAATGATCTGCGGAACATGAGAAGTCGATCAGTAACCCGCCAGTCGCCAGTGGAAGAGAAAAAAACTAGGGAAAGAAAATGAAAATTGCCTTGAGATTCGATGGTGTGGCGGTGTAGGCCTTGGTGAGGGACTGGATCATGAGCATGTACCACCCACGACCATCGACATCCTTCCTTCCTCACGAGCTCACTCCCACCCTCACTGCGCATCGAGCTAGTAATTTAGACTTTGAGGAATCAGATCACGGAAGAGGACAAATAGCATGGCTCTCAGATCCGGACTTTGCCAGCAACGGGGCACGAGGTTTGGGAGGGGACAGGGCGGGAGGTGGGAGATTAAGCCCTGTGTGTGCTTTTCTGGGGAAGAAGACGACGGCGATGTCGCCCATATTCAGACATGCGAATTGCAAGCTCCTCCAGTTTCTGGAATTTCCTTCCTGCAGTTTATTGAGACAATGGAAATGGGGCTGATTTCCGGGCACAAATGGCCCTGCGATTTGAGCCCATTGGTATTAGATTTTTTTTCGGATTGTAGTCATAGTGAGGAGTTAGTGAAGGTTTCGTTTTCTTTTTATTTTAGAAACGTATCACTGCTCACAAACACACACATAGACAGCATAGTCTGCATGAAGGTAACCTGTGTAAGTATAGTTCTATCACATAGGAAGATCTGATCAAGGTTGAGGGCAGTTCGACATCGTGTTCACTCATCAACGGTTGCGGTGAATACATCATAAGTTGCTAATCCAATAGTTTTGATGGGCTCAGAAACGAGAATGGCTGTTGGGGTAGGGTGAATGTAGCTGCGCCAAATAGGCTATGTTGGATATCTAGCACCCTTCTTGTTTCGCTAGTAACTCTACATAGCAATGACCATGTCTTTCCTAAAGCCTCATATTCCCTAACTGAATCCATGATATTTATCTTTTCTTTTTCCATGCTTCTTGGCTCTAGATTAGAATTATTTTTTCCTCATTTATGGCCCTATTAGTAGCAGGAAGAACTGTATCAACTAGTTGGCTTTCGAATGTGTTGTTGCTTCAGTGGTGATGGCGCAATATATACGCACACTGCATTGATTACTAGGATGGTGTAATTAGTTGGTTGTTGGATATATCTATATGTATAATTTTCTTCTAGTTCTTATTTACATGGATGGTGTGACGTTTGAGCATAGGAATCGTGGATGAATGCCACTGTCTTGGATTGGCTAGAATGCAAGTAGATACTTTACTAGGGAATTATTGTGTATCCCTTGTGCACTCGATTCAGTGATTATTTGTAGAGACTGCTACCTTATCACAACCTAGATCATATACATGCATGTTTATCTTTAATTTACGCATGATTAAGCAATGGTTATAACCTGTCTGAACTGTTATATAGAATTAATTAGATTGAATATTCAATTCTGAGCAACAGCTCATCTACACACTATGAACAGTAAAATCAAAATAAATACTAGAAAAATCAAAAAATTCCCCTTTTTTGTGAAAGATGATTCAGTGCGTGATGTATGTGCTGAGTTTCAGCGCATTCGGACATCCGAGTAGCTCTCGGCTAAACAAAAATCAGGTCTGAACAGTGGTCTGAACAGTACAAAACAGTATACTTTTTCACATACCCAAATTTGTCTTTTTTCGCCGAGAGCTATACTTAGATGTCCAAATGCTCTGAAATTGGGCACGAACATCAACACTCAAGCACCTTTCAGCACATAAAAACTGAACTTTTTTGAATTTTTCTTGTATTTTTAACGAATTTACTGTTTACTCCTGGTTCATCTGAGCTCCGGCGCGAAAATGTCGCGTCTCAATTAGATAACATATACTCCCTCCTTACCAAAATATAAGACGCACTTGAGTTTGCATGGTTTCTGATGCATGATTTTGACCACTAATATACATAGAGGTATATGGTTTGAACATGTATAAATGACATGGTCATATTTGCCTTACAAAACAATTTTATTTCATATGTTTGTATACTAATTTTAAGACATACAATGCGTGAAAATCATAGTCAAAGTTATGTAACAAAGACCAAAAAAGTCAACTGGCGCCTTATATTTTGAGAAGGAGGGAGTACATACTTCGACCATAGTAGTATGGGTAATTTTACTGTACATTGTACTAGTGCCTATGATGTGTAATATTAAACAATCCAATGGTTGATGTACAGGGCATTTTAGTCAATTCTTATTTATTTGGAATTTCTGTTTTTCAACCAATCAAACTGGTCATGGTGTCTTTCTCCCCGCGGTCACCGTGCACCGTACCAACCCGTCCATCTTCCTCTCACCTCATCATCATTTCATCAGTGCTTGGCTACTTCCTAATCCATGGCCCCCACCATCGCCACTCGCCCCACCATTGCCTGTCCCCGTACACAGTGGCGGAGCTACACATAAAACACTGGGCGGGCTAAATTGAAGGGAAGTCTAACTATTTGAATCTGGTGCCCCATTTGCTCTCATATCCTAGTGTATTTTTCACAAAACTTGGGCGGGCCATAGCATAGTTTTGCTTGGATGTAGCCCCGCCGGTGCCCGTATAGTCGTGGATGCATCGACACGATGCACATTCGCTGCCCGATGTGCTGCTCTTCACCACGGCCATGAGTTAGTTTAGATAACTAGCTCTTACCTACAACTAGCCCAACCACCCACATGAGCTAGCACATGCTCCCATTACCGGTTTTGCCTCAATTTCTCGGACACGGTGGCTGAACTGGTCCGACCATCGTTTCTTCCATGTGGTAGCTGGAGACGTAAGTTGCAGGCAGAATTAGGTCACTGCTTTATATTACTATAACACGATTGGCTCAACAGAGCCAAGCGCGAATGAAGTGGTGAAGCTTGGGCTGAATTATAGGGAGGCAATGTGCAGGGGGCAAACAATATGCGTTTTGTGCTGATTGTACTTGAAATATGGGCCAAAAACTCGCACATACAATTTTAAATTACCTTATCTAAGTTTTATAGACGTTAATTAGTAGTCAAAACTTTCAAGGTTTGACTCTACCTATATATGAATGCCGGCTTTTAGGGAATCAGATGGGTAATTTGTAATGGTAGTAAATACCGAATAGGATATTTTTTTGCCAGGAAGGTTATGAATAGGGCTTACGTTGGTATAAGCAGATAGTTCTGACCTCAGCTGTTGCAATTTTAAATCAAATTAGAATTTCAAAGTATGACACATCTTATATCTTATATCTTATATCTTATATTTACTAATTGGAGGCACCTTTCAAGCCTTCTAATTAATCCACATAATCGTAATTAATTACACCGTTGAATTCTAAAATTATGCTCAAGATGAAAAGAAAATATGCGTAACACAGATGGTCGTGTCCAAAAAACAATGACATCTGACACATGCAATGTTTTGAAATAAAGAAAAAAACATCCATCATTTAATTAAAAAAAATATAGCCTCCTTCCATAACAGCTCCTGTACATTTTTTTAAGTCAACCATAGCTCCTATGGCCCCGTCCAATAAAATGGCATCTGACATGTCCGATATTTGGAAACAAACTAAAAAAGCATCCATCCGTTCCTTCAAAAAAGAGATAGGCTCCAGCTGAAAAAAAAAATAGACCACTTGCCTTACAACTCTACCGATAAAAAGAAAAACAGATGGGATACTTGAATCTCTTGTGCCAACTAAAAACGGAAAAACTAACGCCCACACATGTGGGCGTTTGCACATCGCCCACACGTCTTCATCACCACTCATTTTGCCACGTATGAACAGATGACATCAGCAGAAATCTTTTTGGTTTTCAGCTTAAAAACTTTAGTAATCTAAATGCTCTTATATTAGTTTACAGAGGGAGTACGAATCATGGATGAATGCCGCTATATCTTGTATTGGCAGGAATGCAAGTAGACACTAGTAGGGAATTATTGTGTAGCTCTCATGCACTCAATTGAGTGATCCTTTGTAGAGAGTGCTACTTAATCACAGCCTATAGCATATGTATGCATGCATGCTTATCTCGAAAAAAAAGGATGAATACGCCATGGTTAAAACATGTGTAAACTGGCATACAGTAATAAGTAAATAACATATGCATACTTCGACCAGAATACACTAGTAGGAAAGTCCTTATAGGATTTACGCGTTGGTGGGCGTCGCAGGGTTCGGGAGGGGATGGGGTATAGGTTGGGACGCCGGAGGATCGAAAGGAGCTTGAACCCTCGGGCGAGGGCGAGAAAGATCTATCCGAGGGAGAGGAGAAGAGAAGGAGGAGGAGACTAACATATGGTGTGAAGAAGATGACGACGCGCTGATTCAGACCTGCCAATCGCGAGCTTCGGCTGTTTTCAGGATTTCTTTCCTCTAGTTTATTGCGCCGCTGAAAGTGGATGGGGATGATTTCCGGGCTCAGCTGGCCCTGTGACTTGAGCCCATTGATACCGAAGTGTTTTTCCTTTCTCTTTGACGGTCCTCAACAGTGACAATGTGTACAAGTTGGACCGTGTGGCACGAAATAGCGCGTGTGTGTGTGTGGGGGGGGGGGGGGGGGGGGGTGGCGAAGTCCTTTGTCGATGCATACATTCGCTTTTTCTAGTTTCATATAGGAGGTGAAAGAAGTCAGGTCAGCTTTGATGGCTCGAGTACGGTATATCGTGGTAGCTCTGGCAACTCTCAGAGACCAATGGCACAAGAAGCCCGACCATGCTGGTGTTGCCGAGGGGTCTGCATCCATGCTTGCACTGCTAAGATTGACACGGATTTTCTGGAGATGTTTTGTAGTTTGTAAGAAGGGACTTGTGTAGGTATTGTTCTATCACCCCAAGAGTCCCGATCAGGGTCGAGGGGAGTTACAACATTCTTTTCATTCATCATGGTCTTTTGTGGATACATCGAAGCTTTCGAATCAAATATTTTCGATAGTCTTAGAAACGAGAATGACTATAGGGGTAGGGTGAATTTAGCTGCGGCAGGTAGGTAGCAGTCAATATGTAGCACCCTTCCCTAATTCAATCCAGGATCTTTATCTTTTTTCTGCCATGCTTCTTGGCTCTAGACTAGAAATTATCATTTCCTTCAATAACATATTGGTAACAGGAAGAATTGTATCAACTGGTAGGCTTTCTTGTGTGTTGTTGCTTCGGTGGTGATAGAGTTAATTCCTAGAATATTTAACTTGGTTGTTGGATATATGACATTATATATGTACCAATTTTCCGACATGGTTTGACTTTTAATGTACGAATCATGGATGAATGCCACTATCTTGTATTGACTAGAATGCAAGTAGATACTTTACTAGAGAATTATTGTGCATCTCTCATGCACTCGATCGAGTCATTCTTTGTAAAGGCCGCTACCTAAGAGCATCTCCACTCCCCCCCCCCCCCCCAACTGGCCCCTCGGGGTGCCATTTTTAGTGCCGGCGGCAAAAAATCGGCCCAGTCCCCCAGAACATTGTTTATCGCCGGTTTGGGCCGAAATAACAAGGCGAACCCAAGCTGAACCCAACGCACCGGGGGGCTCCCGGCGGCGCCGGCTGAAGAAAAAAGGCGCATGGGCCCGCGCTGTCGGCGACCAAACATGCCTATTCCTGCGCTGCCCCCCCCCCTTTCCCTCCATTTTCCCCATTGTTCCCCCCTTCTCCCCCACCGCTCCCGCCATTCTCCCCAGATCCGGCCACAATGTCGCCGAAGAAGTATGCGGCCCCTCACCTAGCCACCGATACCACCCAGCCGAAGCATAGGAAGCCGAGGGCACCGATTGCAAGGCCAGCGGGCTTGTCGAACGCAAAGCGGAGGGCGGATGTTCAGCGCAGGGAGGCGATCACCACCGATCGCCGGAACAGACTCATCACCAAGAGGGCCAGGGACGCAGTGGCGGCGCAGAGCAGGGAGAGGCGTCTTGCGCGGGGATGATGAACCTTCCAACCCGCCACTGCCCACAAGCCGCGTGGGGAAGCCAGTAGAGCGTCGCGTCACCGGCCAACTTCTCGCCGCCACTATGGGGGTACGTGGCCTCGCCTGTCTACTCCGACGGCGACGCGCATGGGGCGCTCCGCCGCGTGCCTCCCCCTCCGGCTTCAACCCCGACCCGCGCACTCCCTCCCCCGCGTTCACCGCCGGCCTCAACACCCAGTACAGCTACTCGCCGCCGGCGTACACCGGCTCGCCTGCGCCGCCTCCATGCCGTGGCGCCATGCCCTTCGCACCCGGCTCGGCGCCACAATTTAGAACCACCAACGCCGACATGGACGAGATCATCACGTGCGGCTCGGTCGCCATCGCTTCCTGCCCCTGGGTGCCGCGCACAAGACGAAACGATGGACACCATCGTCGACATGGACGACGAGCTCGACGACGCCGATGAAGAGGTGGAGGAGGAAGAACAGGCGAAGGCGGAGCCGGAGCCGGCGCCGAAAGGGAGAAAGAAGAAGCGGACGGCCAACGCCAGGCTGCGCGAGCCTCGCATCAAGTGGACGTCCAAGGAAGACGAGTGCCTCGCCGAAGCATGGAAGACCATCAGCATCGACCCGATCACCGGCTCGAATCAGAACGCCGACACGTACTGGAGAAGGACCAAAGACGGCGTTCAACGAGCGCAAGTTGGTTGACCCTGACTTGATCACCATCCACTTGGATCGCGGCGAGAAGGCCATGGCGAACCATTGGGCGACCATCCAGGCGGCCTGCAACAAGTGGCATGGGATCCTAGAGGAGGTCGCGGCTCGCCCGGAAAGCGGCGCCAACGTCGAGGGTCAGGTATGGCCAGTCGTCGGCTCAGTTCTTTCGCCATGTACTTCGCCGACACTCGTTCTTCGGCTATGCAGATGGTTCGGATGTTCAACATGTTTCGCCAGGACAACAGCGACCAAGAGTACAAGTTCCTTCACATGTTCTCCAGGATCGAGTCGTGTGAGAAGTGGAGGGAGTGTCAGCTCGCTCTCACCAAGGCCAAGGAGACCTACAAGCCGGACGGGCCTGTCCCGGCGGCGGTAGAAAGGCGCCCTGATGGCAACAAAAGAGCCAAGGCGGCGAGGGATGCGGCATCCTCTGCTGAGCGGCTTTCATCATCAAGAGCAGTGCATCGCCGACGCCAAGAACAATGCCGCAAAGAGGGAGGAGAAATTCGACGTGAGGTGGTCGGCGTTGATGACGAAGCAGGACGTCAAGCTCAACCTTCTAAGGACCAACGTCGGCGCGAAGTAGAGGAACACCGACCTGGCGTTCTTGATGGCGGCAGACATGTCGACGATGGATGAGCAGGTGAAGGCGTGGTACCTGGCTGAGCATGGCCTCATCTTGAACCAGATGCCCGGGCCGGCGGCGACCACCGCGCCCACGCCCACGACAACGCCTGCGCCGACGCCCAGCCCGAGCAATGAAGTTGTGCCGACGCCGACGACCAGCCCGAGCACTGAAGCCACGCCGACGCCGAGTCCTACTGCACCCACGCCCACACCGACCCCGGCCAGTCCCACGGCAGAGGAGCCTGTCGTTTGATGTGTTTCATGTCTACGATTCCTTCCTTTTGATCGCCGAACTTTTGGGTATTTTAGATCGCTGACCCGTGGCATGATGATCGCCGAACTTGTGGCGTTTTTGGGCAGCGGGAAAGACATGTCCGAACTTTTAGGCGTCTTGGGCCGAACCCTAGGGACGTGGCTGGAAACTTGATTGTCCCAGGGAGAATAAACCGCCGGCGCAAACGCCAAAAGGCGTTCATCGGGTGCGCTGGGGGGCCAAACGGCTGGAGATGCTCTAATCACAAGCCATAGACTATACAAGCATATTTACCTTATATCAATGTCTGAATAAGCCATGGTTCAAACATCAAGGATCCGGGTCCATTGCAACAAAATTGTTCATCGCAATACATGCTGATTCGTGGCAATAAGTACCTATTGCCACGAAACAATATTTGTTGGCAGGCGTTGCGATTGGACACATGGTAATAGCTTATTGCCACAAAAAAGCAATCGTGGCAATAAAGTGTTCTATTACAACAACCAGGTGGGAAGTCGCCACATGTTTTCCCGTGGCAACACTCACCTGATGCCACAATTTGCTTTGTGGAGATAGCTTTAATGCAACATGTAACTAATCATGGCGACTAATAGCTCATGGTGATAGACATTTGTGGCAACAACCTATGCCAACGGCGCTGGTTTCGTGGTGCATACTCTTCCGTGGCAATATTCAATTGTGGCAATAAACTATAACAACAATCCTTGTTTTCATGGCATTAGGCATTTTGCCACGAACAGTTACATTTGTGGCATTAACTTATGGCAACAAATATTCTAGTCGTCGTAATAGGAAATTGCAACATACTAGTTTTGATGGTGATAAATAGGTATCACAACGGGTGAAATGTTTGTAGCGAAAAACTATTGCGACAATTTAAATTTTCGTGGTGCTAACATGTGGCAACCAAAAGTGGGTTGTGGCAATAGCATATTGCAACTTAAAAAAAAATACAAGCATTTAATTACAATATTCAAAACCATACGTATAATATGTAGATTCATAAAATTCATAATTCTCATAGCAAATATCCATCAAATGAAACTCAAATGTAATTTAGCCATCCTAATTAAGTGCCAAGACTAAATTGTCTGTGATCTAGAGTCCAGTCGAGCTAGTTCTTTGGATCCTACAATCAAGAAATAAAAAAATAGTTCTAGTTAATGAGTCAAACATAACATTCGCCATACAATTATTCCAGCCCCATTGTTAAAAAGAATTGTTGCTAGACTAACTAGAGTAATAATGCATCAGCAAGCATGCAACTGAAGGATACAAACAGCTTTACAAGTGTAAATGTCTAAAGCATATGCACAAGTACATGTACTAAAAGCTTCCGCTACTGATTTAAGTTGTGACTCGATCTATAGTTTCAGTTAAGTTCATGTCCTTAGCTAGTACATATTCATTTTGTTTAAGTTGTAACTCGATACAACAACAACGCATGGTGAAAGAGAAGAAGCAGCTAGCTAATTATGAAGGCCAGTGACATGCTCGCTTGAAAGTGGACCATGAGTTTCAGTTTCTTTATTTTCAACCTCTTGACATGCTTTGTCCTAAAAAGGAAAGAACAATTATAGGTGCAGCATCAATATTGACACTATAAAAGATGAAACAAGAATAACATGATCCAACGCATTAATAATCCCAGCTGATGAAGAAGCATGCTGAATGCACATCATTAAATAACTATAGAATAACTAAAAGTCAGTGTACTCACATAGACATCCTGGGACTCTGTTAGACCATGTTCCATTCTTTGTGTGGGTGTGTTCCCACAGAGCAATCCAATCCGGCTCTTCTCCAGTTTCCAAGTTTCTCTGCAAGTAATATAGCAATGAGATGCTTGAAACATGAAACCATAGTTAGCAGCGAGGCATACATATTTAGTTACAGTCATACCTTCTCAAAACTTAGTTGCGAGTAAGGTTTTGATCCAATTCTGTGTGTTGTCTTCTACTCCCTCCGTTCCTAAATACTTGTCTTTCTAGGCATTTCAACAAGTGACTACACACGGAGTAAAATGAGTGAATCTACACTCTAAAATATGTCTACATACATCCGTATGTGATATTCATTTGAAATGCCTAGAAAGACAAGTATTTAGGAACGGAGGGAGTATTTCTTACGATTACCAGTGTTCTTTCGGCTGCGTTCCTATCAATTCATCGAAACCAAATATAACCAGTCAGAAAAGCAATTTCACCTTAACACATAGTAGACAAAGAGTGATCTTAGAGATAACCTGAAATTATGAATCAGTGACAAAGTAGTCAATCATCCCTTCCCACTCTTCTGATTGTAAATCTTCCGGCAGATTAGCCAATCTAGCTGCATCTGTTTTGTATGCCTTGTAAGTGGAGCTTGCAGTTGATCGCCAGCCTCTATATCGCTCTCTCACAATTTTGAGAACTTTTTCTTCTGTTTCTGGTGTATCTTCCAGGTCCCATCTGTCCTGTAAAGCAGACAACAAATGAATATACATAAGCAATGCATTATCCATGGTAAAATAAGATAACACATGTGAAAAAGGTTGTATGCACTATGATATGCAACAATGAGTCTGTGGATGGTAGGGTGAATGTCCGACCACGTCCTCACTCCAATGAGCAGTTTTGAAGGTTTAGCAATTTAACCCATACCAGGATTTTATGCATTATAGCAAATGCTAGAGACAACTTAAATGACATAAACAATTTACCAGATCTGGGTTGTCCACGTTGGTTTGTGTATGTTGTTATACTTTTCATCCTTGTTAAGACAACATAGCCTTTCCTTGCTGCACACAAAATCAATCAAGGGACTTAGCATTAACAAAGCATTGATGTTGTACAGCATTCAGATAGGTGAATACGAAGTAAGGATGTTGTGTACCATGAGCATCCTTCCTAGAATTCATCATTGTGCCCTGGTGTAGGCAATATCAGAATCTGAGTCAAATTAAGAAGAAACACAATACGTAGAGCGGGCATAAAATCAAATCAGTTTAACAAAAAATTATGAAAAAAGGAAAAACTATGTTGGGAACCTCCAATAAAATCAAATCAGTTTTACTTTGTCACTCGAACTCAAGAAACACGCATGTGAGACAAGCAAGCTAAATACAGCAGCAAAAGTTGAACCAGATTTTACAGATAAACGGCGCAGGTATGTTCAGGGGCCCCCATCATGTAGGCAGCTGCTGCAATGCTAGATAAGTTGGACTACGATACGACAAAATCAAATCACGGCACCATTCTGAATAATAGTCAATTTGCAGAATGAGTTTGTCTACCATCTGATTCCATACACCCCAGCTTCAAAAAGTCATGTATAAGTGATGATCATTTAGCAGGAAATGTAATTTTCTCTCTTAGCTAGTCTTATTGCACATACAGAGTTGAAAAATGATCAAATATATTACTCACAGCTTGATGCCCACAAATACATTGAACATTGTACTATGAAACATTATGTGGTTCTACTCTCATAGGCACACTGAAACGCTTTTAAGAGATTCAGATGGCTCACTGAAACTAGGAAATATACAGAATAACCTATATATTATGGAGTTCGGTCTTTCTCCAGGACTACTATATCTACATTACAGTTTCTGCAAATTTGCATCTCTGGTATATGAAGTTCTAAATATGAAAAGCTCGTGAAGAAAAATCACAGGCATGAACAGATATAACTGGATATGTAGCCAGCACATGGAAATTTTTGCATCCTACCAGTTAAGATCTGGAGGAGGTGCTAGGTAACTGGAGTCAACCGGGACAGGCGTTGCCTATGTTGGAAGAAGAATGGCGGGCGGCACTTCAGCAGCCGTCGGGGCCGCGGATCCTTGGGCGGATGGTCCTGCTACTTCCCGGCGCGGGGGATCCTTGGCGGCGGATGGCGCTGCTGCTCCTCGGTGGCGGACGATGCTCCTCCGTCGTGGACGGCTCTTCTGCTACTGCGGGCTAAGTGAAGGGAGACCGGGGGTCGGTGGTGGTGCGAGGGGACCGGCGGGCGGGTTGTGCCGGCGGTGCGCAGGTCGGGGGTAGCGGCGCGCAGGTCGGGTGGCGGTACAGAGCAGGGCTAGGTTTGGCCGCTGCTAGGCGGCATCCGGATGCAGGAAAGCAAAACAACTTCTGGACCATACGATCTGGACTTTCCTAGCCTTTCGATGGAAGTCAACGTAACATAGTCTTCTCTCTTCTTTCTTCTCATTGCAGAACGTCGCACACACATTTCTCGCATGCGAAGCAAACTCTAGTGCATCACAGGACGCCGGCAACATCAGTTCACGGGCACTCCGCCGTCACAGCAGCTCCGATGGCTTGGCCACCGGCTCACAGCACGGTGGCGCCGTCGCAGCAAGCCGTCGCAGCATCGTCAGAGTAGCCCGAGCCACCGAAGCAACATCCGTCGTAGCATTCGTCGATGTCGTCGGAGCACGACAGCGTTGTCGCAACATCCATCGCAGTAACGTCGTCGCGGCCGAGATGTCGTCGGAGCACGACAACATCCGTCGCAGCACCACCTGTTGCAAGCATCGTTGGCTGGCGCCACTCGCAGCAGCGGCTCGCAACAACCTCGACACGGATTGTCGTAGCACGACAGCGGTGTCGCACCGGCTTGCAAGCACGGCGGCGACGCCGCAGCACGCCTCACAGCAACTGCCCAACATGGTGTTGGGATCCATGAAGGATGGGGGAAGGGAGCAAGGAGAGAGGGAGTGGAGCTCGCAGCACCACGTGCCCCCCCCCTACGGCCTTGCAGCGGCGAGAATTCACCGGTAGGAGTACTCGGGTGGGTCGAAAATCATGGACGGAGCATGCCGTCGACGAAGAGAGAAAGGAGTGGTGAGAATTGGGGAAGGATAAGGCAAGAAAGGGGCGTGGGTCCCATAGGACACGTGTCGTGTGGATGAGGAGGCTGTGAAGCAAGCGCCGCATCCGGATGGAACAAAGGATTTTCCATCAGGTTTACATGTCTGTTCTGTATGGGCCGCACGTGAGAGAGAGGGGGAGAGGTGAGATTGATAGGCCTTTAGTGAAGATTTTTTTAATAATTAAACAGAAAGTCAAAATAGTTCAGAAGTTTTTTCAGAATAAACTTGACTTACTTTTGCATTAGTATATAATTTTCCCAAAAAATAGCCAACGTTTACTTTATCGCGAAAAAGACAAAAAATATTTGCTATTATAGGTTACTATTCACATTATATTGGCCAAAATTTTGTCTTTTTTGAACAGAAGTCAAAGAGGGATTTTCTTTTTGTGAAAATTTTCTCACAAGTATAATGTAAGGTCAAGTTTATTTCAAAAATATTTCCAGATTTTTGATTTTTTGTTGAATTACTAAAAAAAATCCATATAGGGTGTATATGTCCCCGTAGACGGTTGCCTTCCGTTCACCGCTCCCTTTCGGCGCCATAATTTTTGCTTGGGCCCAACCAAACAACCGCCGACACTTTTTTGCCCCTATGAATCAACGACACAAAGTCTATCAGCAAAGGTTGTAACTGCCGACAGAAATTAGGTTGGTGCTCTGTTGAAGCTTTGGCGACAGATGATGTGTCATAAGACTGCATAACAGTGATAATCCATGTCTCGGTATAAGATTGGGAAAAAAAGTGTTGGCATTGTACACTTATCCCAACAGATGCATGTCGTTATTATGGTGTCGTGGAGTAGTGTCTCTACCCTGTAATTAGTTCAACATGACCAAACCATGGCATCATATGTTTAGAGGATACCATATTTTGCATTTTTGTTGTCATTGAGTGTTTTCAAGTCAGGATGGTGCGAGCTGCAGCCTGGTAGGGGTGGTGTAACATCCCAAATTTTCAATTTGGAATGTTATACATTAGATCATCCTTGCATAGCATATTTTATTGCATTTTGGCAAATCCGCGATAAATCCTAAGCAACTCAAGGACCCTCGGAGAGAGTTGAGGATTTTCCCGATTTTTCATATTTGATTTTTATCAAATAATAAAACGAGGATTTTTGGTTTTAATTATTTTTCTCTCCGAAAAATATTTCATATTAAAATAAATGAGAGGAGAAAATATGACTTCTCCAAAATAATTGAAATATTGGAGGAAAAATATTAAAATCAAATATTGGATTTTATTCGGATTTTATTTGCAATTTTAATTGCATTAAAAAAATTGCACGTTTTCAAAACTGCATTTTTGGCCAAGAAAAATGTTCGCCTTGTTCTAATTAATTTTATTAGACGGGGAAAATTTATTTTATCATTTTTGGATTTTTATTTATTTTTCAGAGATTTGTTTTGATTCGGCGGAATATTTTAAATAAACAAATCCCCGCGCCCGACTGGGCCGAGGCCCAGCCGAGCCAGGCTGGCAAATCCCGCGCCCGTCTCCCTCCTGGAGACCGAGGCGAGCACGGCCGCCGCCTCGCCCCCTCCTCCATGGCAGCCCCCCCCCCCCTTATATACCCCGCCGCCGCCCCTCTCCCTCACCCCGTCCCCGCCCCAAGCCGCCGCCGCCCGAGGAGCCCGCCGCCCCGACGCCGTACGCCGCCGCCCCGCCTCCCTCACCCGAGCCCCGCCGGAGCCCCGCCCGACCCCGCCGGAGCCCGTCCCGACGAGGTAGCCGAGCCGCCGCCGCCCGAGTTCGGTTTTTTTTCAAAAATCGATTCGGTTTATTTTTTTCTTCTAAACCCTAGTTTTCGTTTTTTTTCAGATCGGTTTATTTTTTTTATTCGGTTTTATTATTTAGTGAACGTTCACCGACCCGTTCGTTTTAACGAACGTGTTCGTCGGATTTTCGCTGTTAACGAACGTTCGTTCGTTTAACTGTTCGTCAGTTTTCTTTTTCGTCGGATTTTCCGCGATTATTCCACGCGATTTCCGATCAAATCTTCGTTTTCATTTAACTTTTCGCTCGTTTGTCGGAATCAGGCGATTCAAGCGCCTAGAGTTTCGTCTCGAAATTATCTTTCTGTTTAACCTATTCAAACAAGTTTTTGCTACTGTAAAATTTGACCTAGATCCAGATTAGTAAACGAAGCTTGTTTCTTTCGCCGTTTGACTTTCGTTGCTTCGTTCGATTTGATTCTTTTTGCAAACCGGAGTTCTTAAGTTGAACTTTCTGGTTTGATCTTTTATTCGAGTTTTACTTGTGCACTAGATGAGTACTTATTGTTTGCTTGTTTGTTTGCGATAGAGTACCCGGAGTGCGCCGCTTGTTACTTCGAATCTCTAGGTTTCGCGGATCATCAGCAAGGCAAGTAACACTTTGATCATACTCTTCCATACCCAGTTTTTATTGCATTAGATCAATCCTCAAACATTGCATGATTAGGATCTGTTTAAATTGTGGGTATTGGGAAGTAGTTGAGGTAGTACCTATTACCTGTTTTATTATCAAACCCTTGGGAGTTACTTCTACGTTGCTTATATTGCCATGCTATGCTCGTAGACGTGGATTGGGTTTGAGAGATATTCATGACAGATGTGAGATTGTTAATTAATGGTTTACTTAAGGTGGCAACTAAAACTCACATCTGGGTGGATTGAGGCACCTGGAGAACCCAGTGCTGCCTGTATTTTGGATATCCCGGAGTACCCGTGTGATCATCCTATGGACCGCCACCCAGGCTCAAAGGGATCATGAGATTATTCATGCTAGAAACTTCCGTGTGCAGCCACATGCTATTATGGGCTCTAGCATAGTTGATTAAGTTGTGTGAGCTCTTGAAGAGGTAGACTAGCAGATGTAGGGGATGTAGGTGGTACGGTCTACCCAGAGTAGAGAGTTAACGCTTCTGAAAGACTGTGTCTCGATCATCCGTTTCTCAAACATCATGCAGTGCGAGAATCAAGCGGAGGCGATCGAGTATTGTGGGGAAAAGTGCACAAACCTCTGCAGAGTGTACAAACTAATCATGATTAGCTGTGTCCCCGGTTATGGACAACTTGAGTATCTAGTACCTGGATTATCATGTGAATCTCATCATCATGTTACTTTAATTAATTTTGCTGGGTTAATGATGATATTTAATTGGGATTGAGTTGGAGGTACCTTCTCAATGTTTAACAACCACCATGATAGTTAAATAAAATTTATTCCTTTGCAGTAGGGAAAAATGGCTTTTCGCAAAACTGTAACCATAGAGCTTTCCACCAGCCATATATGCATGTAGTATAGCATTATTATGTTCATTATTCTCTATGTGTTACATTGCCAGCATATTCCATGTGCTGACCCGTTTTCGGGCTGCAACGTTTTATGTTGCAGACTTTTCAGACGACGAGTAAGGTGCCTTAGGTCGTGGTCTTATACTCAGTGATGCCGTTGGAGTTGATGGACTCACTTATCTTCCAAGCCTTCCGCTGTTATCGTATTTAGATGGCCTTAAGCCATATTTATCATACTTATTCTCTTTTGAAATATTCGATGTAATAAGTGTGTGATTGCTACTCTGTTATAAATCCTCCATTTGTACTGTGCGTGTCAGCATTACTGATCCAGAGATGACACTGGTGCACAGCAGCACAGACTGTTTGAGGTCTGGTCGCTACAGGTGGCCGTCGCGCCAAAGTAGGGGTCGCGACCGGTGCTAGCACATTGTCGCCAGACGACCTGGTTGTAGGTACAACCAAGTTTCCACTACAATTTCGAAAATCATTTCAGAAAGCAGAAAAAACTTGGCCAGTTTTGAACTACAACTCACAGAAACCTCATGTGACCCTCACTTTAAAACTACTAGGTTATTACTCTTGCCTTGAAACACAAGTACAAATGGGATGGGTTGATGAGACGGTCGATCTATGTCAGTCTCGATCTCACATTTTGATCATCAGATGGGGTGATCTCAACATCTTTTATCTTACTGGACAGTCCGTGCAGGGTTCCTCCGCGCTAGAGTAGGTCCAACATAATCATGTCATTTTTGTTTCAACGAAAACCATAAAGATCCAAAATGAACTTATTGTAATTTTATGAACTTTTTTCAAATTCGATGAACTTAGTTTGATATTTTACGAACTATGCGAAAACAATTTTGAATCAGGGTCATTTTTTAGTTTGTGAACTTTTTTTCTAAATGAATGTGCAATAAATAGCGCGGCTACAAAAGTACTTAAAGGTCTCGCGTTGTAATCTGTCAGCAGGTGCTATTAGATTGAGTGATTGGGCAACGTGCACCCTATCGGAACAGTCGAAGATCGAATCCTCACGGTAGTAAATTTTTCAAAGTTTTTCTGTGCTACAGATTTGCTTCCTGTTCCTGGGCTGGCCCACCAGGTGCGGCAGCGGGCGCCTGCAGCGCCCTATATAGGACCTCCCCGTAAACCGCACCCGTTTCCACGCGAACTATATTTGACGGGTGCGTGCGTCGAACAGCTGCGCTTCCGTTGAAGCGGGCGAGCGAGCACCGCGAAACGGGCCGGCCCACTGCCAGCGTTAATAGCAGTGCGAGGCAAACCGGTTTTAGAAACCTTCGGGAAGGTCGCTCAAATGTTTTTTTTTCTTTTGCCAGATTTCCATTTTTTTCCTGTTTCGTGTTTTCTTTTTTATTTTTATCATTTTCCCTCTTTTGTTTCTGTTCATATTTCTTTCTTTTTTCCCTTTATTCTACCTTTTTCATTTTTTAACCTTTGTTTTCAAAAAATATTAAAAATTCTAATTTTTCTTCATGATTTCAGAAATTGTTCACGGTTATCAAATTATATTCACTTTTTCAAAATTTGTTCACAATGCAAAAATGTTAAGCTTATATAACAAAAATTATTCAATGTGTATTTAAATATTGATCAACGTGTATAAAAAATGTTCATATATATATATAACTATTTTTCATTGTATATCAAAATATATTAAATGTATATTTCGAAAGATTAAATGGTTAAAATTTCGATTTTTCTTTTATCTACTCTTTTTAGTGGCTTTTTTATCTACATCTGTACCTAGTAGTTAAATGCGTGCGCGGCGTGCAACCCACTGAAACTATCTAGCTCAAGCGGTAAGGAACAATTAGTTTCTATCATGTGGTGTCAAGTGTGTCCGTCCTTTTTTTTGGATTTTAGTAATGACTCGATATGAACGTCACCGAATGGGCTGGCCCATTAATACCGCACCCTGCGCGAAAGCACCGAAGGGACTCCCGTTTCAGCGACACATGGGCCAGCCCACGCGCGGGAAGCACCTGCTTGTTTTCTGTTTCGTTTCTATTCTCGTTTTTTCTTTTTCCTTTTGTTTATAATTTAAAATGTTATATATATATATATATATATTAAAAACAAAATCTTCAAAAACACATTTTAAAAAGTGTTGAACAAGTATTTGAAAATTGTTGAGTAAGATATTAAACAAGAATTTGGAAAATGTTGAACAAGTATTTGAAAATTATTGAATAAGTATTAAAAATGTTGAACTACTATTTGAAAAATGTTGAATAAGCATTAAAAAATGAAGAACGAGTATACGAAAAATGTTGAACAAATATTTGAAAACAATGTTGAACAAGAATTTTTAAAAATGTTGAACAAGAATTTAAGAAATGTTGATCATGTATATAAAAATGACGAATAAGTATTTTTTAAATGTTAAAGAAGAATTTTAAAAAGGTTGAACATGTATTTTAGAAAATGTTGACCATGTATATAAAAATGTTGAATAAGTATTTAAAAAATGTTGAACAAACATTTGAATAAAATGTTGAACAAGTATTTGAAAAAGGGTGATCATGTATATAAAAATGTTAAATAGGTGTTTGAAAATTGTTGAACAAATATTTGAATAAAATGTTGAACAAGTATTTGAAAAAGGGTGATCATGTATATAAAAATGTTAAATAAGTGTTTGAAAATTGTTGAACAAATATTTGAATAAAATGTGGAGCAAGTATTTGAAAAAGGGTGGTCATTTATATAAAAATGTTGAATAAGTGCTTCAAAAATATTGAACAAGTATTTGAAAACATGTTGATCATGTATATAAAAATGTTGAACATGTATTGAAAATTTGTTGGATGTGTATTAGAAAAATATTGTTGATGTATACAAAATATGTAGAATAATAACCAAAATAAAAAAGAATAAAATAAAATAAAATAAAATAAGAAAACAGAAATGAAAAGAACGAAGAAACAAAGTGCAAACAAAAATGAAAAAAGGGAGAAGAAGAAAGAAAAAGAAAACGAAAAAAAAGAAACAAAAACTCAAAGAAAGCTAGCTCTAATCGCCTCAAGTAGGGAGCGCACCTACAAAATATGAGTAAAACGAGGTTACGCGCACTCACGGTTGGAGACCAGGGATCGAACCTGATTCTCCCTTTAACTCGCTGTTTTTTTACTTCCTACACACACAAATGGGCCGGCCCAATACGAAGTGGGGAGATGAAAAACCTTCAGCGAGAGCATCCTGTGGAATCGCTTAAAGAGAAAAATAGTCGCTGGCGTTTCCACTATATATTCGGGCGCGGGCGATTTTTAGGCTTGTCGTCCCACATAACCTCGTGGGTACTAGATATTTACTCCGGGACCCCTCCACTATCACCAACATTTGCACATCCCATTGGTCTGAACCCTGATCCTCGGCACTGAGGACAAGCGATCAATCCCTGCCCTGGTGAAAGCGTCCACGTTTCTTGGGTTACTGCACGGTGGCCGGCTCCACTTGTCATCGCCCCTAGATGTCACCGTGGATGCCACCGGTGCCAGTCAACTCCAGCAAGGCCCCGGGCCCGCAGGTCAGCGGCTGCGGCTATAGAAGTCCTCGGTCAGATTCAGCTCCATATCTGGATCTGGCAATTTCCATACCATGGACCCTCTATTTTTGATTTCCATCTGACAAGTCCCTGTTTTGGCACAGAACACCCCTACTTTTAAAATGGCAACAACTTGGCCATTTCAAATCCAAATTTAACAAAGTAAATATGTATTCCTATCAAGAAAGTGTGTTCTATCCATTTATGTTGGTTAATTGAAATTGGTGCAATTAAAATATATTTTAATTACTCCTTAAAGCTTGCAAAAATCATAACTTAATATCTATAAATTCGAATAATATCTTTTTCCACTGTTCTACTTGTAACTAATGCAAGGTCACACCGATGTTGCAATATCTTTCCGAATATTACCACAAATAGTTATTCTGTTGAAATACATGGTCTCTATTACAACAAAATGGCTGCCTCGCGCAACGGAATTTGTTTCTCGCAATATCGCTACCATATTGCAACGACGATGCAGTTTGTTGCAATAGTTAGCCACTTTTGCAACAATATTTGTAACTAATGCAACATCACGCCGATGTTGCAATATCTATTTGAATATTGCCACGAATAGTTATGTTGTTGAAATACGTAGTCTCTATTACAACAAAATGACCGCCCTCGCGCAACGGAATTTGTTTGTCGCAATACCTCTACCATATTGCAATACCGATACAATTTGTTGCAATATGAGGCCTCTATTGCAACGAAGTTAGTATTTATCGCGACAAAACTAAGTTATGGCAATATGTGCGGTCTATTACCACAACCGGCGAATTTGTGGTAATATTGCGTTTTATTGCAACAAAACGTAGTTGTAGCAATAAATTTTGTTGCAATAGACGGGAATCCTTGTAGTGCATGGGAGATGATATATAGAAATAATTGAGTAACATATACATATTTTGATCAAAGTAATATAAAGAATCAACATATAATTTTTGTTTATATGACGACGCGCAGATTCATACTTGTGAATTGCGAGCTCCGGCAGCTCCTTTAGGGATGTCTTTCCGGAAAATCCTATACGAAGCACTCTGCATCAAAATGTCGGGGTATCACACACTCGTTCTTAGCGATCGAACCAGACGGGCCGGCCCATTAGAAGCGTTCCACAGATCCCGGTTTTGGGAACCTGCTGGAAGGTACCTGCTGGTTTTTCCCGGTTTTGGGAACCTTCTAGTAGGTTCCTGAACCGGTTTATTCTTTTCTTTCTTTTTTTTCTTTTTTCCTGTTTGTTTATTCTTCTCTCTCTTTTTTCATGTTCTTTTCTCTTTTTTGTGTTTTTGCGAAATGTTCTTGAATTTCAAAAAATGTTTGATTTACCATAAATTGTTCAACATTTCAAAAAATGTTTCAAGTTTCAAATTGTATTCAGAAATTCAAAAAATGTACAAGCTTTTCAAAAATTGTTCAGAAATTCAAAATTTGTTCAAAATTTCACAACTTCTCAAATTTTGTTCAGTATTACGAAAATTGTCTCAAATTTACAATAATCTTGGGGTTTTGAAATTTTGTTCGGGAGTTTAAAAAATTGTTCTCAATTTTCAAATAATGTTCATGTTTTCAAATTTTGTTCTGGGATTTAAAAAATTGCTCTCAATTTTTGAAAATTTGTTCGTGCTTCGATTTCTATTATGGAGTTTCAAACAATGTTGGTGTTCTCAAATTGTGTTGGGGAGATTCAAAAAAAGTTCCCATTTTTCAAAAATGTTCGTGTATCCAAAACTGTTTTGCCATTGAAAAAATGTTTGAGTTTTCGAAAAAAAGGTTCGTATTTTCAATTTTTTTGGGGAGTTTAAAAATTGTTTCTGTTTCCAGAACAGGAAATTTTTCGCAATTTTCAAAATTTGTTCGTGCTTCGATTTTTGTTCTGGAGTTTGAAAAAAATGTTGCTGTTTTCAAATTTTGTTCGGCAGATTAAAAAAATTCCCATTTTTCAAAAATATTCGTGTATCCAAAAACTGTTTTGCCATTCAAAAAATGTTCGTGTTTTTTATTTTTTGGGGGGAGTTTAAAAATTGTTTCCGTTTCCTGAATTGTTTTGTGTTTTCCGAAATGTTTTAGTTTTTTTCCAAATACACGCAATTTCGAAAAGTGGTCGCGGTTTTATACAGTATTCACCTTTTCTCCTAAATAATATTACGCGTTCAAAATTTGGGAAACGTTCATATCCACGTTTAGTTTGGTTCTTAAGAATTTGTGCTGCCCTTTATCCTGCTTGGCGCATTCTGCTTGTCAAGCACGAGGTGTAGTGTTCGAATCCTGCTTGGCGTATTCTGTTTTGTGAGCGAGCGTTTTATCCTTTACGCCAGACCGATTCTGTTGCCGATTTCATTGAACGCTTCGAGACTTTGATGAATCACATGATATCTTACTCTGAACTGACACCCCTTATTTCTTCTTTACACGGTTCATCGAGGGACTGCGGGCGGACATCGGAGCGGTGGTGCTCATCCAACGACCACCCAACCTCGACACTGCATGTTCACTCGCTCTGCTTCAGGAAGAAGTTGCAGACGGCGAGCTCGCCATGCGCGCCTCGCCCAGTCGCTTTGTGATGCCCAGTACACCAAGTCTCCCAACGAGCTCTCTGCGACTAGCAACACGTACAACCACTGCTGAAGACCGCAGAGGAACAGATGCATCAAGAGCAAGTTCAGATAACAGTAAACTGTCACTGTTGTGCACGTTCAGACATGCCCAAGGCCCTTGCTTTAAGTGCGGAGAAAGGTGGGGCGAAGATCATACATGTCCATCTACGGTACAAATGCATATTGTCGAAGAAGTGCTCGCGCTATTCAGTACTGATGGCGATGTCCTTGGTGAACGGCAGGTAGACTGCGCTAAACCAGAGGATGACAATCTCTGCATTCTGTTCATACACGCAGTGTCAGGTTCAGAAGGCCTGTGTGTTATGCAGTTACATGCTTGGCTTCAGGGGAGCGAAGTACTGTTGCTCGTGGATTCTGGCAGCACTTCTTCATTTGTGGATCAACGTTTGGCTGCTCGTCTCACTGGAATCTCTCCCTTGCCTCAACCATGCAAAGTCAAGACGCCACATACCAGTACCAGAAAGCTAGTACTAGGCCATTGTGTTCGACATTGTGTTCAAAATAAACGGTGTCGAATCGCGGATGATTCGACATTGTGTTCAATCATCAAGGTCTTTGGTGGATACATCAAAGGTTGCTAATCAAATATTTTTGATTAGCTTAGAAATAAGAATGAATGTAGGGGAAAGGTGAATTTAGTTGCACCAGATAGGTGATACTCGATATGCAGCACCCTTCCTATTTTGTGAGGAACTGTACACATCAGTGGCCATATTTTTCCTGAAGCCTCATATTCCCTAATTGAGCCCATGATCATTATCTTCTTCTCTATCATGGTTCCTGGCTCTAGAATAGAAATTATCATTTCCTCATCACTAACATATTGGTAACTGGAAGAATTGTATCAACTGGTCGGCTTTCGAGTGTACTGTTGTTGCTTCGTTGGTGATGGAGCAATATATATGCACATGACATTAATTACTAGCATGGTTTAAGTTGGTTTTTGGATATATGCCATTATATAAATGCCGATTTTGTGCTATCAGATAGTTGTTATTTATGAAAGATGGTGTGACTTTTAATGTACAAATCATGGATGAATGCCACTATCTTGTATTGGATGGAATGGAAGTAGATACTTTACCAGAGAATAATTGTGTATCTCTTGCCCACTCGATCGAGTCATTCTCTAAAGAAACTTCTACGTGAACACAACCCATAGCCTATACACACAAATTTATCTTGAATTAAAGCATGAATAAGCCATGGTTAAAACAGGTGTGAAATGTTATATAGAAATAAGTAAGTAACATATAAATACTTTGCCCACAGTAGTATAAACAATTGACATATAATATTTTTGCAAAAGGTTTCACAAGAACATACGAGATGTATGTAATTTTTTTTGTTACTATATATTATTAGGTTTCGTCAAAATAATCAATCCTTGGTGGGAAACAAAACGCCACATACTAGTACCAGAAAGCTAGTACTAGGCTATTGTGTTCAACATTGTGTTCAAAATAATCAAGGTCATTGGTGGATGCATAAAAGTTTGCAAAGAAAATATTTTCGATTAACTTAGAAATGAGAATGAATGTAGGGGAAGAATGAATTTAGCTGTGCCAGATAGGTGATACTCGATATGTAGCATCCTTCCTATTTTGATAGGATCGTGCACATCAGTGGTCGCGTTTTTCCTGAAGCCTCATATTCCCTAATTGAATCCATGATCTTTATCTTTTTTCTCTACCATGGTTCTTGGCTCTAGACTAGAAATTATCATTTCTTCATCACTAGCTTATTGGTAGCAGGAAGAAGTGTATTACTAGTTGGCTTTCGAGGGCATTGTTGCTTTGGTGGTGATGGAGCAATATATACACACGATAATAATTCCTAGCATGTTTTGAGTTGGTTGTTGGATATATACCATTATATATGTACCAATTTTGTGTTATCAGTTAGCAGTTATTCACTAAGATGGTGTGAATTTCAATGCACGAATCACGCATGAATGCCATTATCTTGTATTGGTTGGAATGCAAGTAGATACGTTACTAGAGAATTATTGTGCATCTCTCTCACACTCGATTGAGTCGTTCTTTGTAAAGACTGCTACCTGATCACAACCCATAGCCTACATGCATGTTTATTTTAAATTAAAGCCTGGATAAGCCATGATTCAAACATTTGTGAAATAATATATAGACATAAGTGAGTAACATATACATAATTCGACCAAAGTAGTATAAACAATCAACTTATATTTTCGACCAAAGGTTTCACAAGACCAGACAATGTATGTAATTTTATTATCACTATATATTCTTATGTCTCGTCAGAATAATCAATCCTTGATGGAAAACAAGACGGTAGGCTTAGAGAACCATAGCTGATTTGATATACTTACAACACATTAAAGGTGTCCAATGATTATAGATAGTATTCCATCAAACCGAGATTTCAACATTTGATGGTTTTGCATTTGCGTTAGAAAATGTAATGATTGGTAATGAATATAACATGATGATTCACGATATTCACTAGAATATGCATGAAGCAAGGTCGATATACAAGAATGCACATGATAGTAAGTGCAAGAATTGTGCATGTCGCACGATGCAGATGATTGGATGACATTAGGGCACGGAGAAAGAAATGGATGTTTCTTTTCCAATGCCTTTGGTTACCTAAAGCTTTAGGCTATGTTGTAACGATGATGTGTTTGACAAATTGAAGATTTCCACTTATTTGTGGGCTATGTTCATCCTATCAATAATCTATGATCTTTGTTTACGCTGCAGCGATAGGAGCATCATGAGTACGTTGTGCTAGCGGCATCACACTTGGAGCAACTTACCAATGGCTTTTATGTCCCAACATGATTTGTGGTTTAGCAATGAATTATAATACCTAAATAGGCATTGTGTTGGTAGATTTTTCTCTTTTTTTTTCGTTTTTGAGACTTGTTATACTTCTTAATAACTCAGGTGTTTGGACCCTCAGGTGTACAGACCTGAAGAGTAGTTATTCGACATCTTAAAAAATGACTACCTATTTTTGTTTTCTTTTGTTCATCTGTACTGAGATCCTCGTGGTTCACTAGTTCCTTGGTTTGATTAGAAAAGTGTGTGTCTGTTCTTACAACTTATATCTTGCCACTTCGAGAAAGATGAGCCCATGTATATAAGCACATCTGGAAGATACATTTGTCTCTCTCAGTGCAGGTTTATTCATCTTTCGGTAGACATGCATTCATGTACACACTGTTTCATGCCGATTTGAAGCCAATGATTATTTAGAACAGATTGCGGTTTCATGTGTGTGTGTGCGCGCGCGTGTGTGTGTGCTTGTGTGTGTGTGCGTGCGTGCGTGCATGCGTTCGTGTGTGTGTGTGTGTGCGTGTGCGTGCATGCGTTCGTGTGTGTGTGTGCGTGTTCGTGCGTGGGTTATTGCGTGTGTTCTTGCGCGTGTTCGTGCACGTGCACGTGTGCGTGTGCGTGCGTGTGTGTGTGTGTGTGTGTGTGTGTGTGTGTGTGTGTGTGTGTGTCTCATTCTACTATGCAGCTAAGATTTTACACCGGACGAGCATCACTAAATATGCACCATGTTGCATCAGGCACTTTTCTTGTTAATTCACATGAGTATTGAGTAGTCCAATTTTAACTGACCAGCCATCAATTTGAATGTGTTGTAGGAAATTTTCGTACTAGTGGAGCTTGATTTTAGTACTTGGGTTAAGACAGAGCTATATATGTGCACACATGACAAACGACTAGTAGTACTCATGGTTGGAGGTTGCTGGATCATTACTATCTGCATTATTTTCATGAAATATTGTGTCATACATATCAAGGTGAGTCACCATTGTTGTCCTTGTTTCTTCTTAGTTCTGCACACCATAGTTGAATACCGCAAATTAAGGCTACAAAACTAAAAAAACACAAACATACAACAAAGCTATATGAGGACATTGTAATCATCTTTGCACTTCGCATGTCAAAACTCTTTTATGCTTTTTGTGAAGAACTGTGGAAAAGCAAATAATGCAAAAAAAATAGTCTAAGCTCAAATTTTTCTTAGAGCTTGGTAGGCAAAAAAGTACAATCTCAACCACCATAAGCATGCGCTCACAAAGACATTTGAGTCACAGTAACTAAGATGCTCCACTAATATGGTGAACCCGCTATGACATGTTGTTCAGACTCTAGGTGAAACTAGTATTTAGTCTCAGGGCATGTGAACCAAATCGACCAAGGCATGCAAGTGGGTGTATTCTTCTTTATTTTAAAGAATTGGGGCACAAGGCATCCACCATTGCAACATGGACCAAATCATGTAAGTTCTAGCTTCGACTTCCTAGCGATGTCCCCTGCAAAAAAAAAAAGAGTTCCAAGCGATGCCAGCCAAAGTGCTGTAAGCCGTGAGCAATTCTGGCAAAGGCAGTTCTTGTACATGTTCAAGTAGGCTTTCATCTTTTGCCCACGGCCTTACACTTTGCTCACCTCTCGCAACTCACCAAAAGCCTATCTCAGTGCACTTGGCCGTCGGGATTTTGCAGGCAATATTCTTGTTTTTCGGACACCCGCTACATCGCTCAGAGTGAGAGGAGCCATTCTTCTCCCCATGCAAAGGCATTCAGGTCCCAAGTAGAGTGTGTGGGACAATACTAGTTGCCTTGCTAAGAAATTCCTCGACAAATAGTGGTGGAGCATCAACTTGTTTCACCTCAGAACAACATTGCTCACATCAACCTAAGACTCGACCTCGACAATACGGGTGCCTACGACCCCCTTCACGCGCTCTGAGTTGAAACCAAGAGGCACCTCTGGACTGAGAATCAGGCGTGCGAGGGAACACCCATCGGTATCTAGGAGTAGCCATCGGGGTGAGACAACAAGATCGTAGCCTCCAAACACAATCGGTCAACGAACTCCTCGATCCTCCCGACAAAACAACCGGCTGGAAGAAGACCTCATCACACCAAGAAAAAGTATACCACAATACAAATGACATCAAACGATATCAGAGGAGGTGGCGACAATGCTTCATCATGCATAGGATCGTCATGCCTCAAAACGATTATCACCGGCCCACCAGAGAGCATCGCGATAGGCAACTCCTGTGCCATGGCTGGGGTAGGGTTGCAGCGATCAGGAGGATGGGCCAAGTGATCTTGAGGGGAAGGTGCCAAGACCACCTCATCGTAGGAGTGAAGCCTTGAAGCAATGATAATTTGAGCGACATGAGCAACCTCAAAAGCAGAATGAGGTCTAAATGGCGGCCATGTTGAGGAGGATTTCCGTGGCCATTTACTCGAAATGTGGAACGTTGAAAGAACATCAACACTTGATTGGTTGTCAGCATGAAGAGGCAAATTGCTTGCACCTATGGCATCTGAAGCATCGCCCATCCATTCACTTGAGGTATGCGGCTTGCTCCGGCTGGCAACCCAATGGACGCGCCAAGGGGCGCAACCTGGCTATCTCCAATTCTGGCCTCGCGTCATCAGTGCTCATTCACACGAGTCCAACCTCGAACGACGTTTGTGCAAGCATCATCAACCCCTTCACCCAGCACCAGCTCTTGGTCCGTGAGCACCACCGACATGAAACAAACCCTCGGGCAGGAGAAGAAGAATGAACAACATATCCTCCCCGCTGCACACTCGCAGAACCTAAACTTGTACAGGATCCTTGCCATGGGAGCCTACAACAATTGCCCACAACACCCACTGGTAGCATACTAGATCTGGGCACAGGTAGGCTTGGTGGCACTAGATTTAGGACGCGGGGAGCAGAGGCCGTCTCCCCTGGCGGCTACTCCGGCACCACCTCCACAACATCCTCCACCACGGAACCCCATGAGCTGGGCGGTGAGGATGCGATGGACACGTCATCAAACGGAGGAGAAGGGACTTACGAGGGAGAAGCTATGAAAGGGGTTAAAACGCCGGAGGGCGCCGCCGAGGGGGGTGCGGAATTGTGCACATGGACAGCGCCCCGACGGGGACAGAAGAGGAGTCTCCATGCAATAGGGATCTATGCCAGAAGATCGGGAAAGGATACATAGCATAGGAATGACGGGGGTACAAGGCAACATGTTTGTGTGGGGGGGGGGGGGGATAGGACACGGAGGGAGTCCTGATCCGGTGGAGGCGAAGGTAGTGCTGACTAAAGCAGCAAGATCGAGCGGGCGCCATCGGCCATAAGAGCATCCACGAGAGGGCATTGGCCTTTTTCTTACGATTCAGGAGTATCAACAGTTCACCACCTAGGTTGCATGTGGACTACATCCTCCCTCGTAGCACGTCATCTTTGTGTTGTCTTTTTTCATCCCGTACATTGAATCCCGTACTTCGACTATGACATGATAATCAACATAAGGCTCAACCACCTGTTTATCGTCATTAATCCGCATTTTCCCATATGTAAGGAAGATTTGTGTGAGGTGGTCATATATGCATTGTACTCCGTGCATGAAAAAGACATGTGGCCACACAGTAGTACTACATCATAGTTAGCATTGGAACGCGCAGGGGACACATATTTACAACCTCAAAATACCTAATTAGCTTCATGATAAGCACATGATTTTAGTCTACTTAGATTAACATGGTGAATTACAACTTGTCATGGCTTCGATAATCCATGTCTCATGGGTGCACCACTCTGGACATAAGTTGATTCGGACATTGTTGCCGAGGTTTTGAGTTTCTAGGCGTCTACTTTGTGCCATCAGTTATCCGAGGTGTTGCTATTGTTTGACTGTTACCATTGTAAAATCATGTATTTGTGCATGGTTGGTGGTTGTTTAGTGGTCATGTCTTCCAGATTCCTCGTCAAAGTGTCAAATTTTACCTGAACAAGGGCAGTGGTGATGGTGAAACCACGTACAGGTCAATGATCTGCGGGGCACGAGAAGCGGATCAGTAACCTGGCAGTCGCCAGTGGCAGAGGAAAAAATACTGCTAGGAAAAGAAAACGATTGACCTTCATTGGTCGGCGTGGCGGCATAGGCCTTGGTGAGGGACTAGATCAGGAGCTTGGCATCGCTCGCGGCCATCGGCATCCTTCCTTCCTTCCTCGCGAGCTCGCTCCCCCACCCCGCTTCGACCTGGTAGATTAGAGTTCGAGGAATCAGATCACGGTGGAGGACGGGCAGCACGGTCCCAGATCCGGACCCGGCGAGGGTGAGGGGGAGGGTACAGGGTGGGACGCGGGAGGATCGAGAGGAGCTTTATCCCTAGGGCGGGGGCGAGAGAGATCTATGCGCGGGAGAGGGGAGGAGGAAGAGGAGACTGGCCTGTGGTGTGAAGAGGACGACGACGCGTAGGTTCAGAGCTGAGAACTGCTAGCTCCGGCAGCTTTGGGGATTTTCTTTCCTACGGTTTATTGCACCGATGAAAGTGGATGGGCCGATTTCCGGGCCCAGACGGCCCCGCGACTTGAGCCCATTGGTACCGAAGTGTTTTTTCTTTTTCTTTGACCGTCCTCGATAGTGATAATATCAATAATTTAGACGGCACAACACAAAGCAATCCATGAGGGTTCGGGTGTCTCACGATAGCCCCCGGACAACTTTCAGAGCCCAACGACACAACAAAGCCTGACCATGCTAGAGTTGCCGAGGGGTCTGCATCCATGCCTGCACTGCTAAGATCGACACGGATTGCCTCAATAAGTTTTGTAGTTCTTAAGAAAGGGACATGTGTAAGTAGGTATGGTTCTATCACCCAAGAGTTCCGATCGTGGTCGAGGGGAGTTCGACAGTGCATTTCATCATAGAGGTCTTTTGTGGATACATCAAAGGTTGCCAATCAACTATTTTTGATCGGCTCATAAACGAGAAGGACTACAAGGGTCGGGTGAATTTAGCTGCGTCGGGTAGGTGATAGACGGTTTGTAGCACCCTTCCTATTTTGCGATGCACTCAACAAGTCTGTGGCCATATTTTTCCTGAAGCCTCATATTCCCTAATTAGAGCCACAATGTTTATCTTTTTCTGTGCCATGGTTCTTGGCTCCAGACTAGAAATTATCATTTCCTCATCACTAACATATTGATAGCAGGAGGAATTGTATCAACTGGTAGGCTTTCGAGTGTGTTGCTTCGTGGTGATGGGGCAATATATATGCATACGACATTAATTCCTAGCATGGTTTAATTTGGTTGTTGGATATCTGCCATTATATATGTGCCAATTCTGTGTTATCTGTTAGTAGTTATTAACTATGATGGTGTGAGTTTTAATGTACGAATCATGGATGAATGCCGCTATCTTGTATTGACTGGAATGCTAGTAGATACTCTACTAGAGAATTATTGTGCATCTCTCATGCACTCGATCGAGTCATTCTTTGTAAAGACCGCTACCTGATCACAACCCATAGACTATACACGCATGTTTATCTTAAATTATAGCATGGATAAGTCATGGTTCAAACATATGGGAAATGATATATAGAAATAATTGAGTAACATATACATATTTCGACCAGAGTAGTATAAACAATCAACATATAATTTTTGTGCATAAGGTTTCACAACACCATATGATGTATGTAGTTTTGTTGTCCTGTATATTATTTTGTTTCATCAAAATTATCAATCCTAGTTAGGAAACAAGACAGAAGGTTTTTCATTTGCATTACAAAATGTAATGATCGGTGATGAATATAACACAATTCTTCATGATATTCACTACAATATGCAAGCGAGGTGCATACAAGAATGCACATGATAGCAAGTGCAACAGTTGTGCATGTTGCACGATGCAGATGATTGGATGACCTTAGGACACAGAAAAACAAATGGATGTCTCTTTTCCGATGCCTTTGGTTACCTAAAGATTTAGGCTATGTCGTAGCGATGTTGTGTTTGAATTAATGATTTCCACTAATTTACGGGCTATGTTCATCTCCATCAATCATCTGTGAGCTTTCTTTACATTGCAGTGTAGGAGCATCATGAGTACATTGTGCTAGTGACATCAGCTTGGAGCAAGCTACCAATGGCTTTTATATCCAAACACGATTTATGGTTTAGCAATGAATTATAATACCTAAATTTCATTGTGTTGGTAGCTTGTTATTTTTGTTTTGTTTTTGAGACTTGTTATACTTACTCTGGTGTGTGCACCCTGAAATGTAGAGACATGGATACTAGTTCATTGACATCTTAAAAAACGACTACCACAACTATTTTTGTTTTCTTTTGTTCATTTGTACGGAGATCCTCGTGGTTCACTAGTTCCTTGGCTTGGTTAGAAAAGTGTGTGTCTGTTCCTACAGCTTCCATGTTGCTACTTGGAGAAAGATGATCCCGTGTATATAAGCACATCCACAAGATACATTGTCTCTCCATATAAGTGTGTGTCTGTGCCCCAAACCTAGTATATGGCTCGGTTGGGGCCTCCGGCTCTAGATGTTAGTCTTTGGTGCGATGTCTGCTTGGTATTAGGCTCGGAATATTGGCACCCTTCACCAAGTGGATAGGTGTAGCGACAGTTGTTGATAAGATGGTGGCTTCAGACTACCTGATGTACTACTTTGTAAGGTCTTTGTGAATAATTAATAAAATGGCTACATGCATTATCCAGATGCAGAGGACAGGGGTAATCCTCCTTTTCAAAAAAAAGTAGGTTTATTCATCTTTTGGTAGGCATGCATTCATGTACACACCGTTTCATGCCGATTTCAAGCCAATAGTTATTTACATATGCATACGATTTTGGGAGATGAGATGTAAATGTGGTTTGTTGCTAACTAATTTCTACTCACAAGTCTATTATCATAATGTCATGCACGAGAAATTAGCTGGCTAGCTTGCTAGGTGGCGAGGGTACATGTAAACAAATTAAGAAATTCAGTTTCCTTGATATATGTATGGCGAGTTCTGTTATCAAGTTAGATATATACGAAGAGCATATGGGCTTCCTTTAGATAGTAGAATGCATGCCAAGCATGTTGGAAGCAGTTGCACCAATAAGGCCATGATTTCCCCTATTTCCTAATGTTCTTTCACATCTTCATATGCAATTTTCTTGTTAGTTTAGATGTGAGTATGTGACTCGATTGACAATTCTGATGTGATGACTGATAATGCCTTGGCGCCTCTAACTGGAACTTCTGGATGGAGACCTAGCTAGAGAATCTAGCTTAAGTGGAACATCTTGCGTGGAGGCCATCAATACTCTCCAGCTCGGACTCGGCAGCGGCGACGCTTCACACCGTTCACCCTCCTGAGGGACGTTGTCGTGGAACTTAGGTGCCGTAGTCCATGTCGTGGCGTAGTTATTCACGCTTTCTCTGTTAGCTTTCGGCAGTGTAGTCGCATGCGTCTATGTCGGCCCGTTATCCCGAGATCTGCTTGTAAGGAGTCTCCCCATTACCTTATATCGTTCGGCCTTGTACTTTGTGTTGTGCTTTATCTATAAAACGGGACGAGAGTCTGTTTCGAAGAAGACTCTCCAACTCAACTGGAACTATCTGGATCTTACACGGAGCATGGGCCACAAAGCATATCCATCTCCAGAGTGTCATGTTGTCCTAGTTGAACCATTAGGATTATGTTCCGTGAACTTCCCTGCAGATTTAGAAGCAAGTACATGCGTCTGACATTTGATTGCCATTTTTTTTGTATTTGTTGTTTCTGCAATTATGGGTAACTGTTTTAGGAACCCTCTGCCTGCTTTTGGGAAGGTTTCGTTCGGGTTCTTTTCTCATCCTGTTATACCGGTTTGTTATTTACAGTTTTTTCTTTTTCAGCTAATTTTTTGGTTTTTTCCTTTTTCTGTTTAATTTTCTTTTCTGTTTTTAAAATATTTGTCGACCCTTTTTATAAACACATGTTGAACCATTTTAAAATAACCGTTCAGCATTTTTCAGATACATGCTGAACATTGGTCGAAGCCACATTTCAAAATAACCATGTTCAACTATATTTTTAAATACATGGTAAACATTTTTAATACATACTGAAACTTTTTAAACATATTCTAAACATTCTTCAAATGCATGTCAAATATTTTTCTTATACGCAGTGAACATTTTTTGATCTTTTTTGTAAATACACTGCATACATTTTTATGATACACATTGAACCTTTTGTATATGTCATGAACACTGTATTAAATTGTGGAAACAAAGTTCTGTATTTTTATTACCATTTGTCAATGTGTGAAAAAAATAATGGTATGATCATTTTTATATCTCATGAACATTTCAAAAATTGGATAAGCAAATTCTTACAATTGATTTACATTGTTTTTAAATGGCATGAATGATTATTTAAAAATTGCAAATGTTTTAAAAAATGACATGAACATAGTTTTGGTGAATGGTAAAAATATTTTCTTGAAAACAGGTTAACATTTATTATAAAGCATGGCAAACATTTTTCGAATACAGGTATAAGAACCCATTTGATAACCGTGAACATTCGTCTAAACACGCAGATTTTTGGACCCAGACAATAAACAAGAACAGAAACAAATGTAAATGTAAATAAAAGGAAGAGAAAAATAGTAATAATACTAGTTGAATGTTTGCTTACGCATGTTTCTGCTTGTTGTTTTTTAACCGAAGAGCCTAGTTTGTCGCATGCCGGTACACAAGCATTACTAGCTTCCTATACACACGCGTTGATCTTTTCCTATACACACTAGCATTGCTCGCTCAAGTGGTATTGCTGGGCCTGGCCAAATTCTCACGCGCTGCAGGCGACACACACCACTCACTCTTGCTAGGTGCGTTACATAGACGGCCCATCTTCGGACACCATATAAACTCTGTCGGTTATTACACAAAAGAATAATGTTTTCCTGGATCTACTGAAGGGACATTGTGTAGTCCATTCGACGGGATTTCTAAGAGACCGGATACTCAAAATTCATGAATCTAGAGGTTGGTTCTAAATGAATTTAACATGACAAATTACCTTGATTATTTAACAATCACCTAAAATATTAGCACATGATTTTAGAATTGATCTTGTCACGTGGTCATATGCATTCAGCTTAAAGATATACCTGTGTAATCTACATAACCATGCTTACTAGCAAAGAAGGACGGCAGCTTCAGTAGTCAAGATTCTCAAAACAGGCTCACGCCCCGCTTTATAGATAAAGCATCGACCAAAGTACATGGCCGAATGGTACATAGTGGAGAGGTAGCCCTCTTACATAGCGGATGCTGAGAACTCGGTACCACGCAGAACCTACGCTACCGAACAAGAACAAGGGGAGATCAGAGTACAACGTCACGCCACACCCTAGCACACCTGGACTCCACAACAGCGCCCTTAGGAGGGAGAACGGCGCAGAGCATCGCCACTGCAGAGTTCGGAATTGACAAGGGTTTTCACCCGAAACCCGGACACGGAGAGGAGAACCAGAATGACGTCTTCAGGAAGATAGCGGCGCCTGCGGGCGTCGTTGTCATCGGCGCCAAAGCATGGAGCTTTTGATCGGCAGCTCACCCATGTCACACGGTAGGTCCAAAGCAAACGCGACGAGCTCTAATTCCTAGATCCGGATCCGGGCACCGCCGACAAGGGCGTGCCCGAGCCACCTGCTGCTAGACCTCTGGCCGTCCATACGACCAAGAGAAGCCACCACCGCCATCATGAGGCCCGTCAGAGAGCCAATCATGGGGACCGCCACCCGAGGCCGCCGCCCCAACATCCCTGTCCCAAGACTTCGCCACCCATCGCCACACGGCACACCAACCCTGGCAGGTAGGGTAAAAGGCCGTCCTTCCACACCTAGCCCAGCATCGGTCCCCAGATCTGGGTCAGCACCTCCACTGTAGGAGGCGCCGACGCTTGCATCCCCAACCAGTCCCTGTGGACCTAGGGACCCGACCCGAGGGCTGCCGACGGTCGCCATGAAGCCGAACTTGCACGAAGCCAACTCCAAGATCACCGCTGCCGCCCGGCCTGACCGGTAGGATGTGCCAGGACCACCACCACAACCCACTACACCCACAAGGACAGCGCTCACGGGCACATCCCGGGCCGAGCGCGAACCTCACCCACGAGTAGAAAAATTCTGAAATTTTGCAACAGGAAACTTGAACAATTGTTTTAGTTGGTTGCGAAATTTCAGCCTCAAATGATATTCGACAAGCTCTAGACATAAAAAGAAAACACCGTGTACTGGAAAATGCAAAAAATAGTAACCTATGATTTGTTATTTTTGGTGAGAGCTCCTCGAATTTTATTAATGTTGAAATTTTGCTAGTCTCTAAAACATTTGTTGATGTTTGCTGTCACGAAAGTCAGAATTTTTTGATCTAGTGTGTTTGGGCAGTCTTTTGATAATTCGGGTGTACTACACCCCGAGTGTAGCCACACATTGCTTGTTAGTATATGCTTTCGGTGAAGAACTAACACTAGTGCAGTATACACAACTACAGATGGGAAAGCCCTGTACCAGAAGGCCAAACCTATCACCACTAGTACGCTTGTGATACACTGGCGGCTAATTGTGCTTGTGAGCGCGGAAAACACCTGGCGCTGAAAAGCACGTTGGCCGTCGGGCGACATAACCAGAGACACACACGATCAAACAGCGCAGAAGGAAGATTGATTTTATTAAATAGGCGTCATCTGCATGGCGCTCGGAAGGCCACAAAAATCAACCTCGTCTCCACCATGGTGAATGTAATTAGGCCAATTCGATCATGCTCACTGAACTGTACATATGGCCATCTCATCAGCTGTTTACTTTCATCGATAACTGCGTGTGGCCATTTGTAAGGTCATTCTGGCTATGACAATCATGCTACAGGGAGCTCTCTACCGGTAGACAAACCTAGAGCAGTTGGGCTTCCTTCAGTTAAAATAGCGCATATTGAGCATGTTAGAGGTGTTTCTGCCAGTAGAGCACTCATGTTCATCATCTCGACGCCACCTATTCCTTAATTTCTTCCACATCTATTCATAGAGTTACTCATATTTTGAGCTCAACAGTCACCTATTTGAAAGGTTGTAGAAATGAGTTGGTCTAGTATGTTCGACACTTCTCTGTTTTGGTAATGACTGAGCGGTATTTCTGCACACATGGCAAATGAATATTATTCATTGCTGGAGGTTGTTGGATCATTACAATTTTCCGTATAATTTCATGTCATAATTATATTTTTTATTAACCAAGATGAGATGCCTCTTACAATAATCATGAGTACACACCCGGCCTCTACATAATTAGGATGCACACACACACTCTCACGCCAAGATGAGATGCCTATATCCTCATTGTTTAAATCTAAACTTCTACTGAGCGGTTGAATAACTGCAAGCTGAGGCTAAGCACAAATTAATAGTAAGTCAAATTGAAGAAACTAAAATAAAACACAAACGGCAAACACATACCTGATCAAACCCTCCGAAGACTTCGTGAGCATCTATTTTTCATGACATGTCAAAGTTACGAGAGTGGATTTTCTTTTCTAAGGTGTACTACACCCGAGTTTACAAAAAAACCAAAATAACCAATATCAAACTTGATAAAAAAATCCTGAAATATTGCGACATGAAACTTGATCATATGTTTTAGGTTGTTGCAGAATTTCAGCCGCAAATAACATTCGAGGAGTTCTCGACAAAAAAACATAAAATCGTAAGTGGTAATAGCTGGCGACATGTGGTAATAGGTGCACCCGACTTCTAGTCTCAGAGCGTGCGGACCTAATAATCAACCAACGGATGCAAGTTGGATGGTCATGGGTGTGTTCAACTTCATTTGACCACATTGGAACAAGGCATCTTCCATATCATAAATATGTAAAAACGAAAATAATAATAAAGACACATTTCTGGATATAAAAAGATTTGCCACCGTTTACTGTAAGTTTGTCATTTCTTTTTGTGAATATACGGATTCATGTTTTTGATGTGCAAATATGTGGATTAGCCGTTGTCCACTGTAAATTGTATGTGTGTGTGTGTGTGTGTGTGTGTCCAACGGCGATATTGTAATGGACACTACGGTCAGTCACTAATTATTTCTTCTCAAGTCGGTCCGCTCCATTGTAGCTATAGCTGCTCATGCGTGACAAACTTGCTAGTAGGCCACACCGGAGAAGTTTAGTTCAAAGTTTTCTGTGCCGTACGCCTCTGCTCTAGCTATCTGACATTTACCAGTGAACAATTATGGAAGAGCAAACATGCAAAAAAAAAGGTAGTTTAATCTAAAGATTTTTAAGTGCCAGTTAAAAAAAAATTGTATTCTCAACCTTTGCATGCGTGACCTTAAAAATTTGCCTGTAGGATTTTGACAAACATTTTTTTTGCTAGAGGCCATGATTTTCTTGTCGTACATACACTAGTAGAAAACAGGGCTTTGGTTCGGGTCTGGCCAACCCATTAGTCCCAGTTCTTCATGACCCGGGACCCATGGGGGGCATTAGCACTAGTGCAGAACCTGGCTTTAGCGCCGGTTCGTAAGGGCCTTTAGTGCCGGTTCCACAACCGGCACTAAAGAGTGGGGACTAAAGGTCCCCCCTTTAGTACCGGTTCATCACGAACCGGCGCTAAAGCGCCACCACGTGGCACGAGCCAGGCCCGGGTGCGTGCAGGACTTTAGTACCGGTTGGTAACACCAACCGATACTAAATGTTTTGGGGGTGTTTTGGTATTATTTTTATTTTTCCTTTAATTTTGTATTTTCAATTTAATTTAGTGATTATTTTAGTTGTTAAATCATTAGGTGAAAGTACCGCAGATTAGTTTTGACTGGATGCATGTGGATCCTAGCTAGATAATTAAGTGATCAAGTATATGCAATATCCATATTATACTTGATCACCTATAATTAAGTGATCAAGTATAATATGGATATGGCACATAGTTGATCACTTAGCTAGGATCCATCCAGCTTAAACTAATCTGCGGTTTCTTTCATAAATGATATAATAACTCATCATCATCATCATATTAATATAAAAAATCTTGCATCATATCATCAACAACAGTATACTAGCTAGCTAAAAATTATCATAGTCGTCATTACCACTGTTTAATCATCATAGTCATTACCGCTATCTAATACCACCAACACTAGCTTAAAGAAAAAAACATTCACTTGTACCAGAAGCAAAGATATCATCGAGTTCAACATGGTCATCATATTATAAGCGTTCATAACACCACAAAAGCAAATCACCCTTTGAGATTAAGTTCAGGACGAAGAACACGGACATGAGAGGACAAAAGTACTAAGAGCATGAAGTAGGTAAATCACTCCTGCTGCTCTCTCTCAGGTAAAATAGCATAGAACATGTATAGCTCTCCTGATTCATCATACTGGAGCATGCAGATGAACCTGTCTCCTAATCGTGGGTTGCGCTTCTCATTGCTGCCCCCTAGTACTTCTCTGCTGGGATCGTTAACAATTTTGCTCCAATCTTTCACTATTAAGCATTCATTGCTATTAGAAATCCTGAATGCACTCATGTGCAATGTAGGATATCTTGGCCGTAAGCTAACCATTGACATGTGACCTTTAGTCTCGATCCACTGAGGCACAACTGTCATCGGGAGTCCCTGTTAAAGAAGATCATATAGTAATTAATATACTTAGCAATGAAAGTTTAGCAAAAAAATAATGTATGCAAAAGATGCACTGAGGACAAATAGTAAAAATCTTATCATCTTTCGTAAATAGATGTGACCGTAGTTCAATACGATCACTATTGGTCGCACATTTTGAGTACTAACATTTCTAAGTGCAGGAAGAAAATTTGTCTTGACAGTATGAAGATCCTCAAGCCATGAAACATAATGACTTATCTCCTCGCAGTTTATTTCAGCTCCGGGACAGTAGTAGGTCCTGTCTACCAAACACCGGACATGTTTGCTTGAATGGAAATAAGCTGTCAATAGAAATTTGTTGTCAACTATTTTTGAATAAACAGTATCAAAGACTTAAATATGGTTGAGAAACTCACATAATGGTAGAACTGGAGGCGTCTGCACATCCACCCAGATGTCTTTATTACCTTCAATGTCATCTTCCGGACAAATATCAAAGGTGATAACCATATCAGGCTCAAATGCATAAGCCTTGCATAGTGCTTGCCAAGTTTTGCATTCAAAATAGGTGTACGTGTCTGCATTGTATAATTTGACGTTGAAAGTATAACCATGCTCGGTCTTCAGGTAAACTCTCTTTACCTCCATAGTTTCCATAGCACTGAAACCTATCTTATCCAAGACAAAAATTCTTGCATGGCAGGGGATGCGCTAGTAGAATAGTGAAAATTTAAAATTATAAGTTGAAGCAAATGAAGCATATATAAGTCATGCTTAATTACGAAAAAAGACTTGTCGTTGTGACTTACTGTATCCACTTCGAAGGTCTCATCCAGCTTGATGCTGAAGCGCCTATCATCAACTAGGAAATTTCTGTCGCACAGGCCGCGCTGGTCTTCACAGTATTCGCACTTAATGAAATCTTTTTCGTCGTCAGACGACATTTCCTATGTTCATATAGGTGAAACATTAAACACTTACTAGTTCTATTAATTCAACTAATTCTATTAATTCAACTAGTTCTATTAATTCAACTAATTCAACTAAGCATTTACTAAAAATAAACTTGTTCTACTAATTTTCTTACTAAAATAAAGGAGGTAGTTCTATATAGTAATATTTTAATTAGATCATCAAATCTCAGATATCTAAATTTTCTTACTAAAAATAAACTAGTGCTATTAATTCAAATAATTCAACTAAGAATTTACTAAAAATAAACTAGTTCTATTAATTTTCTTACTAAAATATATAAAGTAGCTATATATAGTAATATTTTAATTAGATCATCAAATCTCATATACCTAAATTTTCTTACTAAAAATAAACTAGTTCTACTAATTCAACTAGTTCAACAAAGCATTTACTAAAAATAAACTAGTTATATTAATTCAACTAGTTCAAATAATCTCATATACCTAAATTTTCTTACTAAAAATAAACTTGTTTTATTAATTTTCATACTAAAAATAAAATAGTTATATTAATTCAACTAGTTCAAATCTCATATATATACCTAATTAATATATATCTAGCTAATTCATCTAAAATTGACATTAATATTTAACATCTTTTCCATATAATTCATCCAACATTTCTATATATATATTTCTATAACTAAAGACATAAAAATTACTAACAATTTTACAACTAATTAACAATGTGTGTGTGTGTGGACATGGCGGCCGGGGCAGGCGCTCACCGGCGAGGCGAGGCGACGGGGGGCGGCGACGGTGACGGCGACGGGCGGCGATGACGCGGATGGCGACGATGGGGACGGGGACTGTTGGAAATATGCCCTAGAGGCAATAATAAATGGTTATTATTGTATTTGTTTGTTCATGGTAATTGTCTATTGTTCATGCTATAATTGTGTTATCCGGAAATCGTAATGCATGTGTGAATACATAGACCACAACGTGTCCCTAGTAAGCCTCTAGTTGACTAGCTCGTTGATCAATAGATAGTCATGGTTTCCTGACTATGGACATTGGATGTCATTGATAACGGGATCACATCATTAGGAGAATGATGTGATGGACAAGACCCATGCCTAAGCATAGCTCAAAGATCGTGTAGTTCGTTTGCTAGAGCTTTTCCAATGTCAAGTATCTTTTCCTTAGACCATGAGATCGTGCAACTCCCGGATACCGTAGGAGTACTTTGGGTGTGCCAAACGTCACAACGTAACTGGGTGACTATAAAGGTACACTACGGGTATCCCCGAAAGTGTCTGTTGGGTTGGCACGGATCGAGACTGGGATTTGTCACTCCGTATGACGGAGAGGTATCTCTGGGCCCACTCGGTAATGCATCATCATAATGAGCTCAATGTGATTAAGGAGTTAGTCACGGGATCATGCATTGCGGTACGAGTAAAGAGACTTGCCAGTAACGAGATTGAACAAGGTATTGGGATACCGACGATCGAATCTCGGGCAAGTAACATACCGCTTGGCAAAGGGAATTGTATACGGGATTGATTGAATCCTCGACATCGTGGTTCATCCGATGAGATCATCGTGAAACATGTGGGAGCCAACATGGCTATCCAGATCCCGCTGTTGGTTATTGACCGGAGAGGCGTCTCGGTCATGTCTGCATGTCTCCCGAACCCGTAGGGTCTACACACTTAAGGTTCGGTGACGCTAGGGTTGTAGAGATATGAATATGCGGAAACCCGAAAGTTGTTCGGAGTCCCGGATGAGATCTCGGACATCACGAGGAGTTCCGGAATGGTCCGGAGGTGAAGAATTATATATAGGAAGTCAAGTTTCGGCCACCGGGAAAGTTTCGGGGGTTATCGGTATTGTACCGGGACCACCGGAAGGGTCCCGAAGGTCCACCGGGTGGGGCCACCTATCCCGGAGGGCCCCATGGGCTGAAGTGGGAAGGGAACCAGCCCTTAGTGGGCTGGGGCGCCCCCCATGGGCCTTCCCCCTGCGCCTAGGGTTGGAAACCCTAGGGTGGGGGGGCGCCCCACTTGCCTTGGGGGGCAAGTCTCCACCCTGGCCGCCGCCCCCATGTAGATGGGTTCCTGGCTGGCGCCCCCCCTCCCAGGGGGCCTATATAAAGGGGGGGGGGAGGGCAGTAGTATTACAGCCTTGGGCGCCTCCCCTCTCCCCTGCTACACCCCTCCCTCTCGCAGAAGCTCGGCGAAGCCCTGCCGAGATCCCGCTACATCCACCACCACGCCGTCGTGCTGCTGGATCTCCATCAACCTCTCCTTCCCCCTTGCTGGATCAAGAAGGAGGAGACGTCGCTGCACCATACGTGTGTTGAACGCGGAGGTGCCGTCCGTTCGGCACTCGGTCATCGGTGATTTGGATCACGGCGAGTACGACTCCATCAACCTCGTTCATTGGAACTCTTCCGCTCGCGATCTACAAGGGTATGTAGATGCACTCCTTTCACTCATTGCTAGTATACTCCATAGATGGATCTTGGTGATGCGTAGCAAATTTTAAAATTCTGCTACGATCCCCAACAGTGGCATCATGAGCCAGGCCTATGCGTAGTTACTATGCACAAGTAGAACACAAAGCAGTTGTGGGCATAGATGTTGCCAATTCTTCTTGCCGCTACTAGTCTTATCTTGTTTCGGCGGTATTGTGGGATGAAGTGGCCCGGACCGACCTTACACATACGCTTACGTGAGACAGGTTCCACCGACTGACATGCACTAGTTGCATAAGGTGGCTAGCGGGTGTCTGTCTCTTCCACTTTAGTCGGAAAGGATTCGATGAAAAGGGTCCTTATGAAGGGTAAATAGAAATTGGCATATCACGTTGTGGTTTTACGTAGGTAAGAAACGTTCTTGCTAGAAACCTATACAAGCCACGTAAAAACTTGCAACAACAATTAGAGGACGTCTAACTTGTTTTTGCAGCATGTGCTATGTAATGTGATATGGCCAGAAGATGTGATGAATGATATATGTGATGTATGAGATTGATCATATTCTTGTAATAGGAATCACGACTTGCATGTCGATGAGTATGACAACCGGCAGGAGCCATAGGAGTTGTCTTTATTATTTTGTATGACCTGCGTGTCATTGAATAACGTCATGTAAATTACTTTACTTTGTTGCTAAACGCGTTAGCCATAGAAGTAGAAGTAATCGTTGGCGTGACAACTTCATGAAGACACAATGATGGAGATCATGATGATGGAGATCATGGTGTCATGCCGGTGACGAAGATGATCATGGTGCCCCGAAGATGGAGATCAAAGGAGCAAAATGATATTGGCCATATCATGTCACTATTTGATTGCATGTGATGTTTATCATGTTTTGCATCTTATTTGCTTAGAACGACGGTAGTAAGTAAGATGATCCCTTATAATAATTTCAAGAAAGTGTTCTCCCTAACGGTGCACCGTTGCGAAGGATCGTTGTTTCGAAGCACCACGTGATGATCGGGTGTGATAGATTCTAACGTTCGCATACAACGGGTGTTGACGAGCCTAGCATGTACAAACATGGCCTCGGAACACACGTAATACACTTAGGTTAACTTGACGAGCCTAGCATGTACAGACATGGCCTTGGAACACGGAGGACCGAAAGGTCGAGCATGAGTCGTATAGAAGATACGATCAACATGGAGATGTTCACCGATCTTGACTAGTCCGTCTCACGTGATGATCGGACACGGCCTAGTTAACTCGGATCATGTTTCACTTAGATGACTAGAGGGATGTCTATCTGAGTGGGAGTTCATTGAGTAATTTGATTAGATGAACTTAATTATCATGAACTTAGTCTAAAATCTTTACAATATGTCTTGTAGATCAAATGGCCCACGTTGTCCTCAACTTCAACGCGTTCCTAGAGAAAACCAAGCTGAAAGATGATGGCAGCAACTATACGGACTGGGTCCGGAACCTGAGGATCATCCTCATAGCAGCCAAGAAAGATTATGTCCTAGAAGCACCACTAGGTGAAGCACCAATCCCAGAGAACCAAGACGTTATGAACGCTTGGCAATCACGTGCTGATGATTACTCCCTCGTTCAGTGCGGCATGCTTTACAGCTTAGAACCGGGGCTCCAAAAGCGTTTTGAGAAGCATGGAGCATATGAGATGTTCGAAGAGCTGAAAATGGTTTTCCAAGCTCATGCCCGGGTCGAGAGATATGAAGTCTCCGACAAGTTCTTCAACTGTAAAATGGAGGAGAATAGTTCTGTTAGTGAGCACATACTCAGAATGTCTGGGTTACACAACCGCTTGTCTCAGCTGGGAGTTAACCTCCCGGATGACGCGGTCATTGACAGAATCCTTCAGTCGCTTCCACCAAGCTACAAGAGCTTTGTGATGAACTTCAATATGCAGGGGATGGAAAAGACCATTCCTGAGGTATATTCAATGCTGAAATCAGCGGAGGTGGAGATCAGAAAAGAACATCAAGTGTTGATGGTGAATAAAACCACTAAGTTCAAGAAGGGCAAGGGTAAGAAGAACTTCAAGAAGGACGGCAAGGGAGTTGCCGCGCCCGGTAAGCCAGTTACTGGGAAGAAGCAAAGAATGGACCCAAGCCTGAGACTGAGTGCTTTTATTGCAAGGGAAGTGGTCACTGGAAGCGGAACTGCCCCAAATACTTAGCGGACAAGAAGGCCGGCAACACCAAAGGTATATGTGATATACATGTAATTGATGTGTACCTTACCAGTACTCGTAGTAGCTCCTGGGTATTTGATACCGGTGCGGTTGCTCATATTTGTAACTCAAAACAGGAACTGCGGAATAAACGGAGACTGGCAAAGGACGAGGTGACGATGCGCGTCGGGAATGGTTCCAAGGTCGATGTGATCGCCGTCGGCACGCTACCTCTCCATCTACCTACGGGATTAGTTTTAAACCTCAATAATTGTTATTTAGTGCCAGCTTTGAGCATGAACATTGTATCTGGATCTCGTTTAATTCGAGATGGCTACTCATTTAAATCCGAGAATAATGGTTGTTCTATTTATATGAGAGATATGTTTTATGGTCATGCCCCGCTGGTCAATGGTTTATTCTTGATGAATCTCGAACGTGATGTTACACATATTCATAGTGTGAATACCAAAAGATGTAAAGTTGATAACGATAGTCCCACATACTTGTGGCACTGCCGCCTTGGTCACATTGGTGTCAAACGCATGAAGAAGCTCCATCCAGATGGACTTTTGGAGTCTCTTGATTACGAATCATTTGACACGTGCGAACCATGCCTCATGGGTAAGATGACCAAGACTCCGTTCTCCGGAACAATGGAGCGAGCAACCAACTTATTGGAAATCATACATACCGATGTGTGCGGTCCAATGAGTGTTGAGGCTCGCGGAGGATATCGTTATGTTCTCACTCTCACTGATGACTTAAGTAGATATGGGTATGTCTACCTAATGAAACACAAGTCTGAAACCTTTGAAAAGTTCAAGGAATTTCAGAGTGAGGTTGAAAATCAACGTGACAGGAAAATAAAATTCTTACGATCAGATCGTGGTGGAGAATATTTAAGTCACGAATTTGGTGCGCACTTAAGGAAATGTGGAATCGTTTCACAACTCACGCCGCCTGGAACACCTCAGCGAAACGGTGTGTCCGAACGTCGTAATCGCACTCTATTGGATATGGTGCGATCTATGATGTCTCTTACCGATTTACCGCTCTCATTTTGGGGCTATGCTTTAGAGACTGCCGCATTCACTTTAAATAGGGCTCCGTCGAAATCCGTTGAGACGACACCGTATGAATTATGGTTTGGGAGGAAACCTAAGCTGTCGTTTCTAAAAGTTTGGGGATGCGATGCTTATGTCAAGAAACTTCAACCTGAAAAGCTCGAACCCAAGTCGGAAAAATGCGTCTTCATAGGATACCCTAAGGAAACCATTGGGTATACCTTCTACCTCAGATCCGAAGGCAAGATCTTTGTTGCCAAGAACGGGTCCTTTCTGGAGAAAGAGTTTCTCTCGAAAGAATTAAGTGGGAGGAAAGTGGAACTTGATGAGGTGATAGTCACCCCTTCCATACCGGAAAGTAGCGCAGCGCGGGAAGATGTTCCTGTGGTGCCTACACCGACTGGGGAGGAAGTTAATGATGATGATCATGAAGCTTCGGATCAAGCTACTGCTGAACTTCGTAGGTCCACAAGGACACGTTCCGCACCAGAGTGGTACGGCAACCCTGTCCTGGAAATCATGTTGTTAGACAACGGTGAACCTTCGAACTATGAAGAAGCGATGGCGGGCCCGGATTCCGACAAATGGCTGGAGGCCATGAAATCCGAGATAGGATCCATGTATGAAAACGAAGTATGGACTTTGACTGACTTGCCCGATGATCGGCGAGCCATAGAAAATAAATGGATCTTTAAGAAGAAGACAGACGCGGATGGTAACGTGACCATCTATAAGGCTCGACTTGTCGCTAAGGGTTATCGACAAGTTCAAGGGGTTGACTACGATGAGACTTTCTCACCCGTAGCGAAGCTGAAGTCCGTCCGAATCATGTTAGCAATTGCCGCATACTATGATTATGAGATATGGCAGATGGACGTCAAAACGGCATTCCTTAATGGCTTCCTTAAGGAAGAATTGTATATGATGCAGCCGGAAGGTTTTGTCGATCCTAAGAATGCTGACAAAGTATGCAAGCTCCAGCGCTCAATCTATGGGCTGGTGCAAGCATCTCGGAGTTGGAACATTCACTTTGATGAGATGATCAAAGCGTTTGGGTTTACACAGACTTATGGAGAAGCCTGTGTTTACAAGAAAGTGAGTGGGAGCTCTGTAGCATTTCTCTTATTATATGTGGATGACATATTATTGATGGGAAATGATATAGAATTCTTGGGAAGTATAAAGGCCTACTTGAATAAGTGTTTTTCAGTGAAGGACCTTGGAGAAGCTGCTTATATATTAGGCATCAAGATCTATAGAGATAGATCAAGAGGCCTCATTGGTCTTTCACAGAGTACGTACCTTGACAAGATATTGAAGAAATTCAATATGGATCAGTCCAAGAAGGGGTTCTTGCCTGTATTGCAAGGTGTGCAATTGAGCACGGCTCAATGCCCGACCACGGCAAAAGATAGAGAAAAGATGAGTGTCATCCCCTATGCCTCGGCCATAGGGTCTATTATGTATGCCATGCTGTGTACCAGACCTGATGTAAACCTTGCCGTAAGTTTGGTTGGAAGGTACCAAAGTAACCCCGGCATGGAACACTGGACAGCGGTCAAGAATATCCTAAAGTACCTGAAGAGGACTAAGGATATGTTTCTCGTTTATGGAGGTGACGGAGAGCTCGTCGTAAAGGGTTACGTCAACGCTAGCTTCGACACAGATCTGGATGACTCGGAGTCACAAACCGGATACGTGTATATTTTGAATGGAGGAGCAGTAAGCTGGTGCAGTTGCAAGCAAAGCATCGTGGCGGGATCTACATGTAAAGCAGAATACATGGCAGCCTCGGAGGCAGCACAGGAAGCAGTCTGGATGAAGGAGTTCATTACCGACCTAGGGGTGATTCCCAATGCGTCGGGCCCGATGACTCTCTTCTGTGACAACACTGGAGCTATTGCCCTTGGGAAGGAGCCCAGGTTTCACAGGAAGACCAGGCATATCAAGCGTCGCTTCAACTCCATTCGTGAAAGTGTTCAAAATGGAGACATAGATATTTGTAAAGTACATACGTACCTGAATGTAGCAGATCCGTTGACTAAACCTCTCCCTAGAGCAAAACATGATCAACACCAGGACGCAATGGGTGTTCGATTCATCACAATGTAACTAGATTATTGACTCTAGTGCAAGTGGGACACTGTTGGAAATATGCCCTAGAGGCAATAATAAATGGTTATTACTGTATTTGTTTGTTCATGGTAATTGTCTATTGTTCATGCTATAATTGTGTTATCCGGAAATCGTAATGCATGTGTGAATACATAGACCACAACGTGTCCCTAGTAAGCCTCTAGTTGACTAGCTCGTTGATCAACAGATAGTCATGGTTTCCTGACTATGGACATTGGATGTCATTGATAACGGGATCACATCATTAGGAGAATGATGTGATGGACAAGACCCATGCCTAAGCATAGCTCAAAGATCGTGTAGTTCGTTTGCTAGAGCTTTTCCAATGACAAGTATCTTTTCCTTAGACCATGAGATCGTGCAACTCCCGGATACCGTAGGAGTACTTTGGGTGTGCCAAACGTCACAACGTAACTGGGTGACTATAAAGGTACACTACGGGTATCCCCGAAAGTGTCTGTTGGGTTGGCACGGATCGAGACTGGGATTTGTCACTCCGTATGACGGAGAGGTATCTCTGGGCCCACTCGGTAATGCATCATCATAATGAGCTCAATGTGACTAAGGAGTTAGTCACGGGATCATGCATTGCGGTACGAGTAAAGAGACTTGCCGGTAACGAGATTGAACAAGGTATTGGGATACCGACGATCGAATCTCGGGCAAGTAACATACCGCTTGACAAAGGGAATTGTATACGGGATTGATTGAATCCTCGACATCGTGGTTCATCCGATGAGATCATCGTGAAACATGTGGGAGCCAACATGGCTATCCAGATCCCGCTGTTGGTTATTGACCGGAGAGGCGTCTCGGTCATGTCTGCATGTCTCCCGAACCCGTAGGGTCTACACACTTAAGGTTCGGTGAGGCTAGGGTTGTAGAGATATGAATATGCGGAAACCCGAAAGTTGTTTGGAGTCCCGGATGAGATCCCGGACGTCACGAGGAGTTCCGGAATGGTCCGGAGGTAAAGAATTATATATAGGAAGTCAAGTTTCGGCCACCGGGAAAGTTTCGGGGGTTATCAGTATTGTACCGGGACCACCGGAAGGGTCCCGGGGGTGCACCGGGTGGGGCCACCTATCCCGGAGGGCCCCATGGGCTGAAGTGGGAAGGGAACCAGCCCTTAGTGGGCTGGGGCGCCCCCCATGGGCCTTCCCCCTGCGCCTAGGGCTGGAAACCCTAGGGTGGGGGGGGGGGCGCCCCACTTGCCTTGGGGGGCAAGTCTCCCCCCTGGCCGCCGCCCCCCATGTAGATGGGTTCCTGGCCAGCGCCCCCCTCCCAGGGGGCCTATATAAAGGGGGGAGGGCAGTATTATTACAGCCTTGGGCGCCTCCCCTCTCCCCTGCTACACCTCTCCCTCTCGCAGAAGCTCGGCGAAGCCCTGCCGAGATCCCGCTACATCCACCACCACGCCGTCGTGCTGATAGATCTCCATCAACCTCTCCTTCCCCCTTGCTGGATCAAGAAGGAGGAGACGTCGCTGCACCGTACGTGTGTTGAACGCGGAGGTGCCGTCCGTTCGGCACTCGGTCATCGGTGATTTGGATCACGGCGAGTACGACTCCATCAACCTCGTTCATTGGAACGCTTCCGCTCGCGATCTACAAGGGTATGTAGATGCACTCCTTTCCCTCGTTGCTAGTATACTCCATAGATGAATCTTGGTGATGCGTAGGAAATTTTAAAATTCTGCTACGATCCTCAACAGGGACGGGGCGGCGACGACGGGGACGGGGCGGCGACGACGGGGACGGGGACGGCCGGGGCGGCGATGACGGGGACGGGGCGGCGACGGGGGCGTCGACGAGGGGCGACGGGGGCGTCGATGGGGGCAGCGACGGGGGCGGCGGGCGACAGGGCAGAGGAGAAGAAGCAGATGAAAACTGATGAAATTTGTAAGTGCTGCTTATATAGGATGGGCCTTTAGTACCGGTTGGAGCCACCAACTGGTACTAAAGGTCAAATTTGGCCAGCCCAAGCGGCGGGAAGCGCACACCTTTAGTACCGGGTGGTGGCTCCAACCGGTACTAAAGACCCCCCTTTAGTACCGGTTGGAGCCACGACCCGATACTAAAGGGGTGCGGTGGCGCAGGTGCGGTGCGGGCAAGTTTAGTCCCACCTCTTTAGCCGAAGGGCGCCCGCACCTGCTTATAAGCCCCGCCGCGGCAGCTGTCTCGAGCTCCTCTCTATTGCAGGCCTTCTGGGCCTACCTGTTCTGTGTTGCCCTGTGGGCCTATTGGGCCTTTGCGGGCCTGCATCCTGGCCCACACAGTAGGTTGGGTTTCTAGTCGTATGCAGGCCGCTTTGGCCCAGTAGGCGGGCTTTTTTATTTTCTTAATTTTTTTTGCTTTATTTATTTTTGTTTTATTTATTTTTGAGTTGTTTTTTGCTGTATTTAGAATTTCTTTGTGATTATTTTTTCTTTAGGTAGAAAAAATTACAAACTTTCTATTAGTGCCGGTAGTTTACAAATTTGAATAGTTTACATTTTGAATTATTTGAAATTTGTGTGAATCACTAGTTTGTGAATAACTTAACTTTGAAAATAGATTTTTCAGTGATTCTTTTTTTCTTATGTTTAATATTAGTGTGTTTTATCATTATATTCAATTTGGTAATGCTTAGGTTATTTAAAAAATGAAATGCCTTTGTCCAGTTTAAAAAAATGAAGTGCCGGTGTAACAGATGAGTTCTCGTCCGAAGCCCTGATACTCCGAAAGAGATTGTCTAGTTTGTACACGAAGTGCGGCCAGTTTTTGCCATAACCCTCTCTACTCTCTTGCACATGCTATGTGGTTGAAATGATGATATCATGCCAAGTTTGAACATTATCAGAGTTCATTTTGTAGCGATTTTCAATTTCACGGTCATTTAGCTCTCTAAACAAATCGGTAAATGACTGAAAAACAGCAAATGATGTCAGAATGTGTTGGAAATTGATGACGTCGCTTTGAATGGTGAGTACTGAACGCAAAAATAGTCTGGAGTTCAATTAAGTTTAAAAAACATGAAGTGCCGGTGTAACAAATGGGTTCTCGTCCGAAGCCCTGATACTCCGAAAGAGATTGTCCAGTTTGTACACGAAGTGCGTCCAGTTTTTGCCGTAACCCCCTCTACTCTCTTGCACATGCTATGTGGGTGAAATGATGATACCATGCCAAGTTTCAACATTTTCAGAGTTCATTTTGTAGCAATTTTCAATTTCGTGGTCATTTAGCTCTAAAAACAAATCGGTAAATGACTGAAAAACAGCAAATGATGTCAGAAAGTGTTGAAAATTGATGACGTCGCTTTGAATGCTACATACTGAATGCAAAAATAGTCTGGAGTTGTAATAAGTTTAAAAAAATGAAGTGCCGGTGTAACAGATGAGTTCTCGTCCGAAGCCCTGATACTTCGAAAGAGATTGTCCAGTTTGTACACGAAGTGCATTCAGTTTTTGCCGTAACCCTCTCTACTCTCTTGCACATGCTATGTGGGTGAAATGATGATACCATGCCAAGTTTCAACATTTTCAGAGTTCATTTTGTAGCGATTTTCAATTTCACGGTCATTTAGCTCTCTAAACAAATCGGTAAATGACTGAAAAACAGCAAATGATGTCAGAACGTGTTGGAAATTGATGACGTCGCTTTGAATGGTGTGTACTGAACGCAAAAATAGTCTGGAGATCAATTAAGTTTAAAAAACATGAAGTGCCCATGTAACAGATGAGTTCTCGTCAGAAACCCTGATACTTCGAAAGAGATTGTCCAGTTTGTACACGAAGTGCGTCCAGTTTTTGCCGTAACCCTCTCTACTCTTTTGCACATGCTATGTGGGTGAAATGATGATACCATGTCAAGTTTCAACATTTTCAGAGTTCATTTTGTAGCGATTTTCAGTTTCACGGTCATTTAGTTCTGAAAACAAATCGGTAAATGACTGAAAAACAGCAAATGATGTCAGAAAGTGTTGAAAATTGATGACGTCGCTTTGAATGCTGCGTACTGAACGCAAAAATAGTCTGGAGTTGTAATAAGTTTAAAAAATTGAAGTGCCGGTGTAACAGATGAGTTTTTGTCCGAAACCGGCCCTGATACTTCGAAAGAGATTGTCCAGTTTGTACATGAAGTGCATCCAGTTTTTGCCGTAACACAAGAAGTCCGGAGTTGTAATAAGTTATTAAAAAACAGATGAGTTTTCGTCCGAAACCGGCCCAGATACTTCGAAAGAGATTGTCCAGTTTGTACATGAAGTGCATCCAATTTTTGCCGTATTGTCCAGTTTGTACACGAAGTGCATCCAGTTTTTGCCGTAACACAAAAAGTCCGGAGTTGTAATAAGTTATTAAAAATAATCCAGTTTTTGCCGTAGCACAAGAAGTCCGGAGTTGTAATAAGTTATTAAAAATAAAAAAGAGGCGCAATGCTCGTTAATTAGCTTCAAGCCTTTTGGAATAGTGTAGACTGCACTGCACATAGCTCCATGCAGTCTACCCTATTCCTCAAGGCTTGAAGCTAAGCAACGTGAAGGTGAGCATTGCGCCTCTTCTTCATCGTCTCTGCACTCAGGGCTTATAAACCGCTCCTAGTGCCTCTCTCTTCGCGAGGTGGGACTAAAAGACAGCTTAGTAAGAAACTCTAGTACCGATTCATGCCACGAACCGGTACTAAAGGTGCTCGTGGGGCCACAACCTCATTAGTACCGGTTCGTGGCACGAACCGGTGCTAAAGGTTCGCCACGAACCGGTACTAAAGAGCTCCTCCCGCCTAGCCGTTGGAACCGACACTAATGGACACATTAGTGCTGGCTCAAAATCAAACCGGCACTAATGTGCTTCACATTTGACCCTTTTTCTACTAGTGTAGTCCCGGTTCATGAGCCCAGGGGGCCGGCCGGGGCCTCGTGGGCATTGGTCCCGGTTCGTCTGGATCCATTTGTCCCGGTTCTAGGCATGAACCAGGACCAATGGGCCGCGCTCCTGGCCCATAGCCATTGGTACCGGTTCGTGCCTAGAACCGGGACAGAAAGGGGGCATTAGTCCCGGTTCCTGCCACGAACCGGGACAAATAAGTTGCCTATATATACCCATCGCCGCGGCAGAGCACTCCACAGTGCTCTGTTTTTCTGGCCGGCGAGGGGAGGGCATTTGGGTGCTCTAGCTCACCTCCTATGCACTTGAGGTGTTCGATGAAATGCGCGAGCCACACTAGTTAAGCTTTCTCCTCTCGAAGCTCGACCTCGGAGCTCCATTTTTTCCGAGATTTGTCTAGATTTAGCGGTCCGTCACGCCCCGTCCCCGTTTTCACCGCCGTCGATCGCCCACGCCGATCTCGTCGCCAGCACCATCGTGGTGAGCCTCTTGTTCTTATCTTCTTTCTGATTTTCTTACTTTAGATAGATACTTGTCTGATTTTCTTACTTTTGACACACATAATTATATATAATGCACGCAGATGAACCGGCAATGGATGTACGGTGACAGACACACCTCCGAGTATATTAAGGGCGTGCATGATTTTCTCGAAGTGGCTGAGGCAAACAAGCAGAATGGTTTTATGTGTTGTCCATGCCCTAAATGTGGGAATACGAAGTCTTACTCTGACCGGAAAATCCTTCACACCCACCTGCTTTACAAGGGTTTCATGCCACACTATAATGTTTGGACGAGGCACGGAGAAATAGGGGTTATGATGGAAGACGTCGAAGAAGAAGAGGACGATGACAACTATGTGCCCCTTGAATACGGTGATGCTGCAACGTGGGGAGCTGCTGAAGATCAAGAGGAACCAGACGATGTGCCCGATGATGCTGCAATGGGGGAAGCTGCTGAAGATCAAGAGGAACCAGACGATGTGCCCGATGATGATGATCTCCGCCGGGTCATTGTCGATGCAAGGACGCAATGCGAAAGTCAAAAGGAGAAGCTGAAGTTCAATCGCATGTTAGAGGATCACAAAAAAGGGTTGTACCCCAATTGCGAAGATGGCAACACAAAGCTCGGTACCGTACTGGAATTGCTGCAGTGGAAGGCAGAGAATGATGTGCCTGACAAAGGATTTGAGAAGCTACTAAAAATATGCAAGAAGAAGCTTCCAAAGGATCACAAGTTGCCCGACAGTACGTACGCTGCAAAGAAGGTCGTATGCCCTCTAGGATTGGAGGTGCAGAAGATACATGCATGCCGTAATGACTACATCCTCTACCTCGGTGCGTACAAGGATTTGAACGCATGCCCGGTATGCGGTGCATTGCGGTATAAGATCAGATGAGACGACCCTGGTGATGTTGACGGCGAGCCCCGCAGGAAGAGGGTTCCTGCGAAGGTGATGTGGCATGCTCCTCTAATACCACGGTTGAAACGACTGTTCAGAAACAAAGAACATGCCAAGTTGATGCGATGGCACAGTGAGGACCGTAAGAAAGACGGGAAGTTGAGAGCACCCGCTGACGGGTCGCAGTGGAGAAAAATCGAGAGAAACTACTGGGCTGAGTTTGCAGGTGACCCAAGGAACGTATGGTTTGCTTTAAGCGCGGATGGCATTAATCCTTTCGGGGAGCAGAGCAGCAATCACAACACCTGGCTCGTTACTCTATGTATGTATGACCTTCCTCCTTGGATGTGCATGAAGCGGAAGTTCATTATGATGCCAATTCTCATCCAAGGCCCTAAGCAACCCGGCAACGACATTGATGTGTGCAGACTAAGGCATAGCCTAGTGGTGGGAAGGGGCTGATGCCTTCCCACCCACCCAGGTTCAAGGCATGGTACTTGCAATTTGGGGTTGTTGCACCAATTATAATGTAGGGGGTTCCCTTACAGTCTTTTTGTCAAAAAAACGACATTGATGTGTACCTAAGGCCATTAGTTGAAGAACTTTTACAGCGGTGGAACGGAAACGGTGTACGTGCGTGGGATGAGCACAGACAGGAGGAATTTAACCTGCACGCGTTGCTGTTTGTAACCATCAACGATTGACCCGCTCTCAGTAACCTTTCAGGACAGACAAATAAGGGATACCACGCATGCACGCATTGTTTAGCTGACACCGAAAGTATATACCTGGACAAATGCAGGAAGAATGTGTACCTGGGCCATCGTCGATTTCTTCCGACCAACCATTAATGTCGAAAGAAAGGCAAGCACTTCCAAGGCGAGGCAGATCACTGGAAGAAGCCCGCCATGCGTACCGGTGATCACGTACTTGCTATGGTCAATGATTTACAAGTATTCTTTGGAAAGGGTTCCGGCGGACTAGCTGTTCCGAATGACGCTGAGGGACGCAGACTCATGTGGAAGAAGAAATCTATATTTTGGGACCTACCCTACTGGAAAGACCTAGAGGTCCATTCTTCGATCGACGTGATGCACGTGATGAAGAACCTTTGCGTGAACCTGCTAGGCTTCTTGGGCGTGTATGGGAAGACAAAAGATACAGCTGAGGCACGGGAGGACCTGCAACATTTGCACGAAAAAGATGGCATGCCTCCAAAGCAGTATGAAGGTCCTGCCAGCTACGCTCTTACCAAAGAACAGAAGGAAATCTTCTTTGAATGACTGCTTAGTATGAAGGTCCCGACTGGCTTCTCGTCAAATATAAAGGGAATAATAAGTATGCCAGAGAAAAAGTCTCATGACTGCCATGTGATTATGACGCAACTGCTTCCGGTTGCATTGAGGGGGTTTCTACCGGAAAACGTCCGATTAGCCATTGTGAAGCTATGTGCATTCCTCAATGCAATCTCTCAGAAGGTGATCGATCCAGAAATCATACCAAGGCTAAGGAGTGATGTGGCGCGATGTCTTGTCAGTTTCGAGCTGGTGTTCCCACCATCCTTCTTCAATATCACGACGCACGTCCTAGTTCATCTAGTTGACGAGATTGTCATTCTGGGCCCTGTATTTCTACACAATATGTACCCCTTTGAGAGGTTCATGGGAGTCCTAAAGAAATATGTCCGTAACCACGCTAGGCCAGAAGGAAGCATCTCCATGGGCCATCAAACAGAGGATGTCATTGGGTTTTGTGTTGACTTCATTCCTGGCCTTAAGAAGATAGGTCTCCCTAAATCGCGGTATGAGGGGAGACTGACTGGAAAAGGCACGCTTTGAGGGGACTTAATATATGCAAGGACAGATATTCTTGGTCTCAAGCACACTACACAGTTCTACAGAACTCTACCTTGGTGACCCCGTATGTCGATGAATACAAGAACAGTCTGCGCTCCAAACACCCAGAGCAGTGCGACGACTGGATTACATGTGAACACATCATTACTTTCAGCAGTTGGTTGGAAACACGTCTCAGAGGTGACAACACTGTTTGTGATGAGCTGTACTCATTGTCCAGGGGACCATCTTCGTCTGTATTGACTTACAAAGGATGCAAGATAAATGGGAATACATTTTACACGATCGCCCAAGATCAAAAGAGCACCAACCAAAACAGCGGTGTCCGCTTTGATGCAGCAAACGAGAGGGGAAAGGACACATATTATGGTTACATAATGGACATATGGGAACTTGACTATGGACATGATTTTAAGGTCCCTTTGTTTAAGTGCAAATGGGTCAATCTGTCAGGAGGAGGGGTACAGGTAGACCCACAGTACGGAATGACAACAGTGGATCTGAACAATCTTGGGTACACTGACGAACCGTTCGTCCTAGCCAATGATGTGGCACAGGTTATCTATGTGAAGGACAAGTCTACCAAACCGAGAAAAAGAAAAGATAAGGAAGGGAATACATCATACGATGAGCCGATGCGCCACATAGTTCTTTCAGGAAAAAGGGACATCGTGGGAGTGGAGGGCAAGACAGACATGTCTGAAGATTATGAGAAGTTTCATGAAATTCCTCCTTTCAAAGTCAAGGCTGACCCAAGCATCCTAATAAACGATGAAGATTATCCATGGTTACGACGCAATAAGCAAACGACACAAGCGAAGAAAAAGTGAAGACTTTCTCTCTACAACTATTATGATGATGCCTTTCACTACTGGAATCAGCTAATTTGCCATCTGCCAGCTCTTTGCCGTCTGCTAGCTGACGGCAAAGAAGCTCTTTGCCATCAGCTACCCAAAAGCAGACGGCAAAGAAATGGCAGACGACAAAACAGGTCTTTGCCATCTGCGAGCTCTTTGCCGTCCGCTGGCAGACGACAAAGAGAGAGGTGGCCCCCACCCCCCGCCCGTTTGGAAAAAACTTAACGCCCCACCTCTTTGCCGTCTGCTAGCAGACGGCAAAGAGACAAAAAGGCGGACGGCAAAGAGGAGAGTACCTAACGGCCCGTACCCCCCCGCCCGTTACTCTCTGTTCTCTCCCTCTCTCTCCTCCCCGACGCGCCCCGCCACCACATCCCACCCCACCGCCGTCGCTGCCGGCCGCCGCCGCCCCCGCCCCCCGCCGCCCGCCGCCGCCCCGTCGCCCCGCCACCCGCCGCCCGGCGCCGCCTTGTCGCCCCCTTCGCCCCGTCGCCCTCCACCCGCCGCCCGGCGCCGCCCCGTCGCCCCCTCCGCCCCGTCGCCCCCCACCCCTCCGACCCGTCGCCCCCTCCTCCCCGTCGGCCCCCCACCCCGTCGCCCCCTCCGCCCCGTCGCCCCCCCACCCCTCCGCCCGGCCAGCGCCACCCCCGCCGCCCCTCCGTCAGCGAGTGCCCCTCCGTCGGCCAGCGCCCCTCCGTCGGCGAGCAACCCCACCGCCCGGCGCCCCTGGGCCCTGCCAGCGTGCCACAGGCCTCCCACCCCTGCCGCAGGTGAGCCCCACCCCTCTTCTCCTTTTTTTCTGTTTTTTCTGTTTTTAGTTTAGATTACTTTTAGTTTAGTTTTAGATTTAGTTTAGTTTAGATTACTTTTAGTTTGGTTTTATATTTAGTTTAGTTTAGATTACTTTTAGTTTGGTCTTAGGTTTAGTTTAGTTTTAGGTTTATGTTTAGTAATATAAAAGACTAAGAATAATTAGAAGAAGAGGAGGAGAAGAAGAATAGCTAGGTTTAGGTGTAGTTTTTTCCTGTTTTGTTTTAGGTTACTTAGTGCTAGGTTTAAGAAGAGGAAAAAGGAGAAGAAGAAGAAGAGGAGGAGGAGGAGGAGGAGGAGGAGAAGAAAGAAGAAGAAGAAGAAGAAGAAGAAAGAGGAGGAGGAGAAAGCTAGAGGAGAGGAGGAGAAGAAGAAGACCACCGACACCCCGACCCCGACCACCGACACCCCGACCCCGACCACCGACACCCCGACACCTGACACCCCGACCACCGACACCCCGACCTCGACGACCGACACCCCCACCCCGACACGACACCCCGACATGACACCCCGACCCCGACACGACACCCCGGCACGACACCCCGACATGACACGACACGACACGACACGACACCGGACGAGGTAGGAAGAGAGGAGGTGGGGCACGTGGTCGCGGGAGAGGAGGTAGGGTGACTGCTACGGCGCCTTCCTCGCCGCCACCCCCAGCTGTTTCACCCGAGCACGTGACTGCTAGGGTGGACTCGTCCAAGGAGGAGGCTACACGGACTCCGGTCCACGAGCCTCCGGTCCACGGGTCTTGGGCCCACGAGCCTCGGGTCGACTGGCCTTCGGCCCACGAGACCCCGGAGGAGCACATGTCCGGATGGGTACCTGGCCGGATCAGCCCGAGGAGCCGAGTGGCCATGCTGATGATGGCGCGGAGCCGACTGATATTGAGGAGGAGGGGGGCACCGTCTACCAGCGTGGTGCTACTCAGCTCCGTCCGTGCCGGCGACCCGCGAGTAGAGGTGGTTGATTTTCCCTGATGGGGAGAGGTACGTAAGTGCATTTAATATTTTTGTACCTTCTGCATTCACGTTTCTTCAAATAACTAATGCATTGGCCTTGTCATGCTGCAGGAGTTGGGACCACCATCATAGTGTCCGCCGGCCCAACTCCGTCCTTGGAGTTCTTTGCCGGCAAAACTTCCCGGGGTTTGTCACGTTGCCTGGTGAGGGTCGGCTTCCAGAGCTTGGATTGAGCTGGGAGCACTACGTGGCTGCCCCGGCCCCACCGGATGAGATTATCGACGGTGTCGTGTGCGACACGAGGGCAGACATGGTGATCAGAAAGTTCTAGGTAATTTCTCCTTTACACATTTAAAAATCTTCAACTAGCTAGTTATTAATTGTACTAATCAATATTGTCTCATTTGACTGCAGACATTCTACAGGTGTGAGGAGGGATACGAGGAGGACGCGGCACATGTTATCGAGAACGTCTGCAAGCGCCTACTACAGAACTTACGGCACGAGGCTCGGGTGCAGGCTGTTCGAGACTACTACGCCTTGCGTGGTATCAAGAAGACCAAGCCGGCTTGCCGCGATAAGTTCCTGAGTAAGGAGCAGTACATGAAGGTAATTCTTAAGGCCTTCTACTTAAGTTCCTTCATTTAGTAATTCTTAGCCGTAGCGCTCAAGTTTCTATTTGCTAACTTAGGCGCCTACGAGATGGTGTGCGGATCGGATGGATTGTTGGGAGGTTTTGGTCAATGAGTGGTGCTCAAAAGAATGGCTAGCCCTCCACAACGAGGCCAAGGACAAACGTGCCCAAATGGAAGGTGTGCCACACCATCAAGGCAGCTCCAACTTATATCAGTTCGGGCGCAACTGGGTATGTGGTTTGCTTCATGATTCATGCAATTCATTCATCATGCTAGCTTGAGCCCTTTAATTACTAATTTAGATTGTTTCTCTCTTTCAGGCACGCCACAATAAGGTGGATAAGGTGCCAGAGGTGTATGACCTGTATGCCATGGCCCACACTGCCTCTTTCAAGAAAGTCAAGGCTTTCTCTTAGTCTGACCTCGATGATGCAAACAACTTCACCAACATCTCCTCCCACAACAAGCCCGTGAGATATAGAGATGAGGGGAAGGCGAGGAAAGGGGAGGACTTTAACCCGAGCAAGGGTCCCATTGATCCAGAGCTGGTGATGATATCTGGTGGCGGGAGGTCCCATGGCTCCATAGCCATTGGAGATGGACTTATGCGTTGTCCTAGCACTCTCCCGGAGATCAAGGCGCGCCAGTCGAGCTCCGCTCCTGAGATAAGGCCTCGTGAACGGCCAGTGCAACTCGCCATCAAGGTTAGTGATACGTACTCAGTTATCTTTCTCCATTACATTGTGTGCGCTTCCATCAATGATTACAAATGGTCATGTGAGTGGTGTTGCAGGCTGCTATACAGAGTGAGAGAGATAGAACGGAGAAACTTCTGGCGGAGGCGGCGGAGAGGCAGCGGGAGTTGGAGGAGAGGACGACAAAGATGATGGAGGAGGAGAGGGCACGAAATGACATGCAGGCAAGGGCCATGTACGAGCTCCTTGTGGTAAGTTTCTTCTGCAGATTAGCCAAAACATTCATGTAGTGTTTGTCTCATTACTAACTAGTATGACTGAGTCGTCAAAACCAAATGTGCAGTCTGTGTGCGAGAAGACCGGTCAGACCGCTCCGCCGATGCCAGTGATTGCTCCTGGGACCACGGTGAGTTTAATTTGAATGGACATTACTTGCTAGTCTTAACATTTGAGTGTCATCATGCTAACAAGACATTGGAAATGATCTTTGGTGCAGCGTAACTCCAGACAAGCATCGCATGATCCTTCTCCAGCTACCGACACGAGCCAGCCCGCTCCTACACCTCCTGGATCTTGGTAAGTTTATCTAGTGTTTTGCTTAACACATGCATAAAGACCTAGACTTAGCTTTATTTCCTCCAATGCTTACCATAATGACCTAGACTTAGCTTCTTCTCCTCCAAAATGACTTAATAAGCTTACTGACCTCCAAAACCATCCATTTTACCTAAGTTAGCTCTAAAACGATCTGTACTTAGCTTACTTATGTCAAAAATTGCATAATTAGCTTAGTTAGCTCATAAACGATCCATTTTACCTAAGTTAGCTCTAAAATGACCCATTTTACCTAGGTTAGCTTATAAATGATCCAGTTCATCCAAGTTAGCTCAAAAATGACCCATTTTACCTAGATTAGCTCCTAAATGATCCATTTTACCTACGTTAGCTTTAAAATGACCCATTTCACCTCCAAAATGACCCATCTTACCTAGGTTATCTCATAAACGATCCATTTCAACTAATTTAGCTCATAAACGATCCATTTCACCAAGTTAGCTAAAAAACGATCCATTTCACCTAAATTAGCTCTTAAATGATCCATTTCACCTAAGTTAGCTCAAAAAGATCCATTTCAACTAAATTAGCTCATAAATGATCCATTTCACCTAAGTTAGCTAAAAAACGATCCATTTCAACTAAGTTAGCTCATAAATGATCCATTTCACCTAAGTTAGCTAAAAAACGATCCGTTTCACCTTAGTTACCTCAAAAAAGATCCATTTGACCTTAGTTAGCTCATAAACGACCCATTTCAACTAAGTTAGCTCATAAATGATCCATTTCACCTTAGCTAGCTCATAAACGACCCATTTCAACTTAGTTAGCTCATATATGATCCATTTCACGTAAGTTAGCTCATAAATGACATACTCTTCTTGTTCTAGTCTTCTTCTTGTTCTACTCTTCTTGTTCTAGTCTTCTTCTTCTACTCTTCTTGTTCTAGTCTTCTTATTCTAGTCACCTATTTCTAACTTTCTTATTTTGCCATTTTGCAGATTTCATTATGTGCTGGATGGAGTGCTTGTTCTACTCTTCTTGTTCTAGTCTTCTTATTCTAGTCACCTTAGCTATGGAGTGCTTGTTTATGTATGGATGGAACTTGTTTATGTATGAATTGATGGATGGAACTTGCTTATGTAATATGTATGGATGGAACTTGCTTATGTATTAATGGATTGAACTTTCTTATGTATGAATGTATGGAACTTATGTGCTGGATATATGTGATATGAATGCCTGTGAAATATATCTATATATGTCATATATATTTGCTGTGAAAATTGTTGGATTTAATAAAAACAGAAAAAGAGCCAATATGCAGGCTCTTTGCCGTCTGCCACCAACGGCAACGGGCTCTTTGCCGTTTGCCGCGGACGGCAAAGAAGCCACGTGGCATCCAACTGTGCTTTCTGGGAGCTGACCCATTTGGTCAGTTTGCCTACAGTGGCAGACGGCAAAGAGTAAACAATTTTGCCGTCAGCGGCGGACGGCAAAGGCCTGCCATGTAGTGATGTGTAGATGACATCATAAGGCGGACAACAAAGACACTAGAAAGTTTGCCGTCTGCCGCGGACGGCAAAGACACTAGAAAGTTTGCCGTCTGCAGCGCACGGCAAAGGCCTGCCGTTAGCCACTTAACGGACTGACAGCGCAATTATTGCCGTCCGCTCTCTTTGCCGTCTGCGGCAGACGGTAAAGGGCCTTTGTCGTCAGCCGCCAGGAAGCAGACGGCAAAGTAGCTGTTCACCGTAGCCTACTTTGCCGGAGCATTTTGCCGTCCGCGGCTGACGGCAAAGGCCTTTGCCGTCCGCCGTTCATGCCTTTGCCGTCCGCCGTGGCAGACGGCAAAATAGCTGATTCCTGTAGTGTTTGATCTAGAATATCACTGCAGTTACATGTGAAGAAATGAAATGCATGTTGTAACAGACGAGTTTCCGTGTGAAATGATGATACCATGCCAATTTGCAACCTTACCGGAGTTCATTTGAAATGCTTTTCAATTTCCGGGTCTTATAGCTCAAAAAATCAGTAAATGCATGAAAAATAAATAATGAAGTCAGAAAGGGTTGAAAATTGATGATGTTGCTTTGAATGGTGCATTTTGAACACACAAGAAGTCTGGAGTTCAAATAAGTTCAAAAAAATGAAATCCCTTTGTAACAGATGAGCTTTCGTCCGAAACCCTGATACTTCGAAAGAGATTGTCCGTTTTGTACACGAAGTGCATCTAGTTTTTGCCGTAACCCTCTCAACTTTCTTGCACATGCTATGTGGGTGAAATGATGATAGCATGCCAATTTTCAACCTTTTCAGAGTTCATTTGAAATGCTTTTCAATTTACGGGTCTTATAGCTCAAAAAATCAGTAAATGCATGAAAAATAATAAAATGCATAAAACTATAATATTTGTTATCATCAAATAAAAAACCTAAAATCAATTAAAATTATATAAAATTTATGCAACTTATATTAACAAAGTATTTTTCGTTCAACACATTAATAGCAAAAAAATTAATAGCAAAAAAAATTAACAAAATCTGGTTTTGATTAAAACAAATATTTAAAATAACCTAAAATTACCAAATTGAATATAATGATAAAACACAGTAATATTAAATAGCAGGAAAAAGAATCACTCAAAAATCTATTTTTATAGTAAAGTTATTCATAAAACTAGTGATTCACATACATTTAAAAAAATTCAAAATTTAAAACTAATGGCACTAACAGAAAGTTTATAATTTTTGTGATCGAAAAGCAAAAAGAAATCACTAAAAAACTATAAGTATTTAGTTTTAAGTAGAAATAAAAAATAAAAGGAAAAAAGGAAAAAAATGCCACCAACTGGACCTCCACGGCTTGAATACGACTAGAAACCCTACAATGGGCCAGGATTCAGGCCCGCAGAAGGCCCAATAGGCCCAACATGCATGGCAAAGTAGAGATTAGGCCCATAATCCTGCAATAGAGAGGAGCTCGAGAGGGTGGCGGCAGCAAAGCTTATAAACCACCCCGAGCCCCTCTCAACTAGCGAGGTGGGACTAAACTTCCCACCGCACCGTGCCAGCACAAGGCCTATGGTCCCGGTTCGTGTCACCAACCGGGACCATAGGTGGGCAGTCGTCCCGGTTCGTGGCACCAACCGGGACCAATGCCCACCAATGGTCCCGGTTCGTGCCACCAACCGGGACCATAGGCCTCTGTTTACCGCCCTTTGGGCTGCCGAAAATAGACCTTTGGACCCGGTTGGTGGCACCAACCGGGACCATAGGTGGGCATTCGTCCCGGTTGGTGCCACGAACCGGTACCATTGGTTTTGCTATATAAGGTAGCACTTGTGAAAATTTCGCCAACTGCTCCCATTCCCCCCGACGCCGCCAGGCCGTTCCTCGTCGTCGTCGCCGTCCCCGCCCCGCGCCCCTGCCCCGACGCCGTCGCCGCGCCCCTGACCCGCCGTTGACGTCGTCCTCGCCGTTGCCATCGCCGTCACCGCCCCCGAGCCGCTCCTCCCCGAGCCCTCGCCGTGCGCGTACCCCTCCCACGAGCCTGCCGTCCTCGTCGCCGGCCTCGTCGTCGTCCTTGTCACTGGCCTCGTCGCCGTCCTGCCTCGAGCCCCCAGTGAGCCCCTTCCCATCCCGATCCGTGCGCTGCAGCGGCTGCCGCCGGCCCTGCGCCGCGCCGCCGCCCCTGTTTTTTGTATGTATGTATGTATGTATATGGATGTATGTATGTATGTATGGATGGATATGCATGTATATGGATGGATGTATGTGTATGTGTTCATAATTTTTTTTTGTTCATAGTTTTTTGTTCATAGCATTTTTAGGCTGTATAGTTTTATTTTTGTTCAATGTTTATGGTTAGAAGAGGAGAGGAAAAAATTGTGTTGCAAAAGTTAAATTTTAAGGTTAGTTGATTTAGTGCATTTTAGGTTATTAGTTGTACTGTTAGTGCATTTTAGGTTAGTGGATCGGAGAGGAAAAAGTAAAATTATGAAAAGGAAGAAAAGAGGAAGAAGGAAGAAGTAGAAAAAGAAGGAGAGGAAAAAGGAAAATAAGAAGAGGAAGAAAGGTGGGGGGGGGGGTATGTCGTTGTCGATATAACCCCTCCTCGATAACTTTGACATGAGGGGGGGGTGGATAAATAATAGAACTAGTTAAACAAGTTTATTTTTAGTAAGTGCTTAGTAGTTGAACTAGTTGATTTAATAAAACTACTTTATTTTACTATAGAAGTAGTTTATTTTTAGTAAGTACTACTTTGTTTTATTTATAGTAAGTGCTTAGTAGTTGAACTAGTTGATTTAATAAAACTACTTTATTTTACTATAGAAGTAGTTTATTTTAGTAAGTACAACTTTATTTTCTTTATAGTAGGTGCTTAGTAGTTCAACTAGTTGATTTAATAAACTACTTTATTTTACTATATATAGAAGTAGTTTATTTTTAGTAAGTACTACTTTATTTTATTTATAGTAAGTGCTTAATTAGTAGTTGAACTAGTTGATTTAATAAAACTACTTTATTTTACTATAGAAGTAGTTTATTTTTAGCAAGAAAATTAATAGAAGTAGTTTATTTTTTTAGTTCAAGCAATTATTCCCGCATCGACGTCGACGATGCCTATGCCGCATCCTCGTCGTCGACTCAGCGGAGGAGGCCGGTTTGATCAGAGGGGCCATGTCCGGGACTGGGCTCCGCCGGGCTGGTATTGGGAGGTGCTACCTTCTGGGGGGGGCGTAGGTTGGTGAGGAGCCAGCCCGTCGTTGACCCGATCCTTGTTTGGTGGCGGCCGCCTGGGCCAGTGACGGTGCCGAGGCTTCCGGACACCGCGGAGGTGGTACGTCACCATGTCAGCGAGGAGGACCAGCATGTCCGTCGCTACATGGTTGCGTTGGAGGGCAGGTTCGACAATACCTGGCAGGTTCTTCGGGGATCTCATTGGAGCTATGATCCTGTGGTGGTTCCTTCTCTTTGGGTGTCCACCGCCCGCGCCGATACCCGTCGGGCGCTACGGTTCTAGCTGTACTAGCGATGCTATATGTATGATAGTATTCAAGGTGTATTAGTGATAATATTCGACGATGTACGGGCGCAAGAGATGATGTAGTTTTGCTTATAATTGAATGCATCCTAATTTGAATACTACTTTATTTTGCGATTTGATTTTGCTTATTGAATGCTCAAATTGGAAAACTACTCCTACTTTGAATGCTAAAATTAGAGAGCACTATGCAAGGCGTATGCATATGATTAGTTGATAGCTTATAGGGTTTTTGTTTTCGCAGAAATCTAGGTGCCCCCCTCCATCATCCCTACCATCGTCCCCGTCACCGACCCCCTCCGACCTTGAGGTGAGACCAGCCAAATCTCCATGTCAATATGAGTCCTATAATATGAGTCCTCAGGTTGACTTTAAGTCTGTCGAGTCTCCACCATATATGAAAGGACGAAGAATCCTGACTGTTGTCGTGGGGGTAGCTTCTCCTTCGTTCACGTGTGCTAGAAAATTTGGTGTAATGCACTCGGGAACGAAAGGAGGAGCTACCATCACCGACGGTCGCAAATGTCAGAGAGGAATCAGTGAGGGAGAGTCTCCAACTGTTGTCGTGGGGGTAGCTTCTTCTTCATTCCCGTCTGCTAGACAATTTAGTGTAATGCACTCGGGAATGAACGGAGGAGCTACCATCACCGACGGTCGAATATTTACACCACGTGAGCTGAGAGTTTTCAAGAAAAGACTCGACAGACCGATAGTCAATCCGTGATGAATAATAATGATCTAACTTAGGTTTTTTAGTACATATATTTAATTGTAGACGTTTAATATTTGAATTATGAACATAGGAAATGTCCTACTCGGACGACGAAAGTCTCCCGAGGGAGTGCGACTGGTGCCACGACGACCGAGGTCAGTGCGACAGGCCTCACCTGGACGAAGATCGACGGTTTAGCATTAAGCTGGAGGAGACCTTCGATGTTGAAACGGTACGCAACGACGACAAGTGTTTTTTTTTGTAATTAAGTACGATTTCAAATATTTCAACGTGTACTTTTCATCTTTTACAATTCGACTAGCTTATCCCATGCCATGCAAGACACTATGTCTTGGAGAGGATGGGTTTTGAAGACCATGAAAGTTTTGAAACAAAGAAGATTCACCTAAGGACCCATCATGATGTGGATTTTGAAGTAAAGCTGTACAATTCTGAGAGCGTAACCCATTTGGTTGCAAAAAATGGGAAGCACTTTGCAAGATGTATGGTTTTGATGAGGGTATGCTTGTCACCATGGATCTTGGTGATCCTGAAATCGAGCAAGACAATATGGACATTTGGGTCCTTGTTGATACGCCTCCAATTCTACCGCTATGTGAGTTTCTCAAACATAGTTATTAGCTAATTTATATTGTTTATTTCAAAATATATAGTTGACAGCTTATTTCCATTGACAACTTATTTTCATTCTTCAAAGAATGTGCGGAACATGGTAGACAAAACCCACTACACCGATGGCTCCGAATTAACTTGTCAGGAGGAAAATCATCTGGTCGGATTTTGTACTGATATTGAGAATTACAATATCTATAATCAAACTCCTCAACATTATGGTCAATACGTGCCACTAGTGCACGTGTTGAACTACGGTAACTACCATGGAGATACCCTGGTAAGATTTTTTACTATTACGACATCCGTGCATCTTTTGCATACTTATAAAACTAGTACATCATTGCTAACTATGAAGTTATTACTATGGTTTTCAACAGAGAATCCCAGAGGATTGTGTGCCTCATTTGATGTATCAGAATGGCAGCCTTCGTGTTTTGAACATATATCCAGGTCATCCTACGAATCTCAACTGTCCATACCGGATTTCTTAAAGAAGTGGAGACATGCTAATCAAAGAATGGAAAAAATGTATGGACAATCGTAAGGAGGTTCTTGGAAGCAAAAGGAAGCGAAGCGCAAGAATTGGAGACATGATGATCTCCATTCTCCATAATGGAGAGTCAGGGTCTATATTGTTTTATGCTATTTTACCTTAAAGAGGGTATTTAGGTCCTACCTAATACTGATGATCATGTGCTAAGAACAATTAAGTAGGGTTGGTTCGATGACTATGAGGATGCTGATCGTATGACTTGTTATTAATAACGAGTAGAAGTTGTATGATGATTATTAGTAGGACTTGTTGTTATATATGATGATGCATGATTTGAGCATGAAGAGTTATTATATATCAGTGGATGAAATGAACATGGATTGGATTGAAGTGAAGGCAACATGCATGTGCTGCATGTCGAAAGTAGTACAATCCAAACTTGATCAAAGTTAGGATTAGTATTACTTTCGACATGCACCACATGTTGCCTTCACTTCAATCTAAGCCATGTTTAGGCATAGCAGTAGCGTTGGTAAACCAAGCACGGAGATATAAGAGAGGACACTTCTCTCTATTAGCTAGCTAATAACAACCTAAATTAACCCCCAAAACTCCTAAACCAGCCCCTTTAAAAAAACAAAAACCTCAGCTCCACCCAGCTGCTGACGCGTGGATGCCTTTTGGTCCCGGTTGGTGTCACCAACTAGGACCAAAGGCCCCCTGCCTGGGCTGGCCGCAGCGGCCACGTGGAGGCCCATCTGTCCCGGTTCGTGTAAGAACCGGGACTAAAGGCCAAGGGCATTAGTAACGACCTTTTAGTCCCGGTTCCAAAACCGGGACAGAAGGCCCTTACGAACCGGGACAAATGGCCCTTTTTCTACTAATGATATGTTGTCTATAATTTCTCTCCCACAAATTAAATAGTTATTGCTGAAAGTAAAATAACATTGAGGAAACTTATAGACAAATAATGACATGGAGAAATTTTATATAGATAACTTGTGTAATATTCCACATGCCCTAAATTGGACAGCCGGACGGTGAACGGACCACCTAAGCAGTAAAAGCTGGGTAAACCGTGAACTCCATCAATCAGAAGTGTAGTCCTCCTAGTTGCAAGTTCAGTTTTGATACACAATTAGGGCTTGACCCTTTTTTGTCCCACTTGCAAGCCCACCATTGACAGACAAATGGGGTTGGGGTGACCATTTTGTCCCAACTGCAACTCCACACCCAAAATGCAATTGCATGCCATCTTTTTGTCCTAGTTGCAAGTCCAAGGTTGACATGCAACTAGGGTCCGACCAATTTTGTCCTGGTTGCAACTCCACCCTTGATAGGCAATTGGGGATCCGACTCATTTTTGTGTCGGTTGCAACTCTGCTGTTGATAAGCAACCGGGGGTCCACTTTAAAATGGGTCATGTTGAAATGCACCGCTAACATGTTTCAAATCCGCGAACAATTTGGAATCATGATTTTCTTAAATCCACAGACATTTTTGAATACATGAATTTTTTCTGGAGTTCTGAAATGTTTTTTTATTTTCCGCTTCTATCATTTTATTTATTTTTGCAATAGTTCAATGTGTATTTTGTAAAAGGTTCATCGTATATATTAAAAAAGTCACCGTACATAGAAAAGAAACTTCAATGTATATTTTAAATTTTTTATCATGTATTAAAAATTTGTTCACTGTGTATTTGAAAAAAAATGTTCACCGCATATGAAACAATATTCAGCGTGTATTTAAAAAATGTTCAACATATATTAGAACGCAAAGAAAATCAGAAAACAACTAAACCTGAAACAGAAAAAAAAATCAGAGAAGGAAAAAAATCCACAAATCGTACGCTAGGCTACAGGCCGTAGAGTGAGCGAGTGTGGAAGGCGCGTTAGACCTTGCTCATGCAAGCGCTACCGTGCGTGCTATGGTGTGCTGGTCTTGCAAAAAACGGACCTGAGAAATGTCACACGTGTGGACGAACACATGGCAACTCCGAAAAAAAATTATGCCAAGATTAGTGACGGGAGGATGGCGACTTCAGTTGTCAAGCATGGCAACTTTCTTCTCGGATGGAAAGTTTTCATTTTTTTGATTAGTTTTTTTTCTTTTTGGATGGCAATTTTATATTTAAAAACGCTAGGACCGGAGTGCTTCATGCCACATGTATGACACTTATCGTTTGGGAAAAAAAAAAGACAAGGACAACATGATGGGCAACAACAACAAAAGAAAACAACAAACAATGAAAAGGCCATAACCACGTGATGATGTCAACTTTTTTAGAGAAAATTGATGATGTCAACTAGAGATGACATAGTTATGACATTTCTAGATGAGCTCTGGACACACCCGATAAATTACACACTAAACTTTGTGAAAACCAGATCAATCATGCCCTGACTGGTATTGGACAGAATTGTGTGCGGTTTTGGTTGTAATGGTGCTGGCTGTGCAGATGGTTCTTCCGAGGGCTTGTTGTGTGCCGCTCACCATGGCCGTTGGACGATGACGCCGATGACTGCGATGTGGGCACCTGCCGCCGCATCTTCATTGGGAATCTCCTCCTGGAGCGGTGGCTCCAGCCGCCGTAAGAAGCGAGTACTGATTCTCGACCACGAGGTGCTCCTTCTCCTGAGGCGTGGAGCATATCATCGTGTTCTCCGGTGTGAGGAAGTGTGTGGTGTCGTGGTCCTTGGGTTGCACGCACGCGCCATCTCAGATCCGACACGCGTTCCAGAGGACGCTGCTTTGGGCGGTGGGACACGTAGTGTTGTATAAGGATTCTATAGGAGAGACACAAAGTATGGAAGAAGAGGAGGCTAGCCTGTGCTTGGGAGAAGGAACGAAGACTTACGATGGCTGTAGTTTTGGGATTTGCTTCCTAAGCATTGTTGTTGCACCGATGGTGAACAGGGGCCCAATTTAGTAGCCCAAATGGTCGTGTGATTTGAGCCGGCTGATTGAGAACGTACAGGCTGATTAGCGGAAAACCCTATACGCCACTCGCCGCTTCGCACAGGGGGGATGCGGGAGCGAACGACATAGTGGGCTGGCCCATTTACTAGCGAAGTTTTTTCGTTCTGTATAGTATTTATACCGGATTTGGAGCCTTCTAGAATATTCATTAACCGGGTTTTTTCCTGTTGGTTTGTTCATCTGAATTTTTAGGTTTTTATTTTTCTTTCTTTTATCGCTTTTTCCATTTCTTTTTTCTTTTTATGTTTCTTCTTTATTTTCTTCATAACTTCAAAATTTTCAAAATTGTTCGGAATTTCTAAACTCTTCACTGTTTTCAAAAATAATTTGGAATTCCAAATTGTGTTCATGTGCTTCAAAAAAAATTGGAGTTTCAATATTTTTGTTCATGTTTTATTTTTTTTCATATTTTCAAATATTGTTCAATTTTTTTTAAATCATGTTTTCAATAATTGTTCATTTTATTCAAAATGTGTGGAACTCCAATATTTTTTCCATATTTTTCAAATAAAAATACTTATTTAAAAATTATTGTCATTTTGAAATTTGTTCGCATTTTAAAAATGGTGCAATTTAAATATTGTGTTCATGTTTTTCAAATTTTGTTCAGAATTTTGTAACTTCTTCACGTCTTTAAAATGTATTCACATTTTTGTATAGATATAGGATTTTTCTGTTTATGCCTTCATCACGATTTTGTTCATGTCTTTGAAATTTGATGGACATATGGTTCAGTGCTAATTAATTTCTTATCAAGTCCTTCAATCCGCATAGGATCTTAGCTACTCTTCCCACTATAACAACGCCATAAAGAACTTAACCATCATATTAGATAATTAGTCGAGTGGCGCGTCGGATATACCGGATCTTGCACGTTCCTTCATTAAAGCTATACTTGATCTACTCATCGAGGTTGCCACCATGATTGACAGTGCCTAACTATGGCCCAACTCCATTTGTTCGAACAAGTTCTTTGATCGATCGTCTATTATGCTTGTAGAGAGACTAGTGATTGCAGCGCATTTGTATTGATCTCAAGGATTACAATACATACAGGAGATGTGACGACACCACAACTGGCAGTCTAACTAACTGGAGCGAATCTAGCAGAGATGATAAATACGCTAGAGAAGAGGAGAGATAGTTAGACTGCGAAATTAGACGTGTGCAGGGTGGAGATGACTATCAACACTGCTCATAGCAACTTAAAAAAAATACACTGCTCATAGCCTGTCAGATTTGGCCTTCGCTTCCCATGCAACACGGATGTCGTTTCCTCGTTCAGGATGGTTTGGTTTTACGCAGCATCATCACCTACACCTCACCGTATCTTTGGGACATTCTACCATCCACACTAACAAAGAGGTTCAGATGGCTCGCCACCCTAGTTTGATGCTTCCTGATGCCTTCTATTCCCTAATGGTTTTCACACTGCTCCTATTTTCTAGTCTCATCTTCTAGCTACTAATTAAATTATGTGGCGGACAAGTGTTTCTGCTAGTAGAGATCCATGCTACTGCTTGACTAAAGAGATGTTGGCATATATATAGACAGAGACATGGTCAATGACTAGCATTCATTATCGGAAGTTGTGTTGGAATTATGCCCTAGAGGCAATTATATTTGTATTATTATATTTTTATATTCATAATTAAGGAGTATATATCCTATGCTATAACTGCTATGATCCTGGAATATGCGATTCAGTGAAAAACTCATATGCACGTGTGGGATGATAAACGGTAAATGAAAAGGTTTCTAGTCTTGACTGTAAGACTAGCTCAAGTTTTGTTGGTGATCACGTTTTCCGTATCTTAGTATATCGTTAAGTGTAACGATGATCCTCAAACAACATTGAGATTATGACGTTAGAAGAACGATCATATTGAACCGACCCAATCTTTTTTGTTATGAATTGAGTTAACATCATCTACATTCGATTGTTATAACACGGAGTGTTAATGTGTGATATTGCTCCTTAGACCATGAGAGTATTGTGGTCGCTTCTTATCATACAATGGGCTTTGGGGTTGCTCGAACGTCACATGTAACACGGTGATCATAACGACCATGAAAGTTTGACATGTGATCGGAGAGCTCGAGAGTGGGATTTGCTCCTCCGACGATGGAGAGATATTCTTAGTGCCCTCTCAATTGATGGCATAAATCATCGTCTGGCCAGACACACGTGACTTCGTCACGGGAATGCCGGAACACAATAACGTGAAAGATGAACAAAACCGGTAAGAACTGTGCGTTCAAAGAAAGGCTACCATAACGTATGTTCATAATGACTGAAAAGGAAGGCTACCATAAGAAACGTATGTTCAAAGAAACAAAAACAAACACTAGCAACACAAGCCCATGATGAAACCAGAAGCTAGACAAAAGCATCTGAAGGCTTCGTGTTGGCCTTTGCCTCAGCATATCGAGGATTCCATACCTTCACCTGAGAACTACGGAGAGCAAACATGGACAATTTTGCCTACGATCAATGTTTTGAGGAAACAATTAAGAAAAAAGTTGCATTCTCAACCATTGTACATGCCTTTGCACTAGTAGAAAAAGGGGCTTTCGTTCGGGTCTGGCCAGCCCATTAGTCCCGGTTCTTATACGAACCGGGACCAATGGGTGCATTCGTCCCGGTTCGTGAGCCCAGGTGGCCGGCCGGGGCCTCGTGGGCTTTGGTCCCGGTTCGTCTGGACCCTTTTGTCCCGGTTCTAGGCACGAACCGGGACCAATGGGCCTCGCTCCTGGCCCACAGCCATTGGTCCCGGTTCCAGCCACGAACCGGGACAAATGATTTGCCTAAATATAGCCCATCGCTAGCGAGCAGAGCACTCCACACTGCTCTGTTTTTTGCTGGCCGGCGAGGGGAGGGCATTTGGGTGCTCTAGCTCACCTCCTATGCACATGAGGTATTCGATGAAATGTCCGAGCCACACTAGTTAATATTTCTTCTCTCGAAACTCGACCTCCGAGCTCCATTTTCCCCGAGATTTTTCTAGGTTTAGCGGTCCGTCACGTCCCGTCCCCGTCTTCTCCGCCGTCGATCGCCCGCGCCGATCTCGTCGCCGGCACCACCGTGGTGAGCCTCTTGTTCTTATCTCCTTTCTGGAAAAAAAATTCTTACTTGAGATAAATACTTGTCTAATTTTCTTACTTTTATTATTCCTTGTTATTATATAGTGCGGTGGTTCTAGTATCCGCCCCCATCGGCCCTCGTCCTGTCTATGATTCGGATGTGGTATATATTATCTTTTTATAACTATTTGGTTCATTTATTGTTTATGACAATTATGCCGACCAACGTGACATAGATTTTATTTATGTAGGAGGTGGTTAAACCGGAAATTCCAACCGACCCTATTGTCGAGAGATTAAATTTAGTTGAAGAAGAAAACAATTACTTGAAGGAAAAAATAAAAAAAAATTGAGGAGGAGAAGATGGTATTGGAGTTGCATGTTGCGGATGTCGTCGATGATCACAAGATCAAGATGGATGCAATGCGGTTGAAGATTAGAAAGATTAGAAAATATGTCATTCATACCGAGGCTTGGTATCATTATGCCGTTGGATCAATTGTTACCTTAGTTGTGATTATGATCGCATTAGTTGTTGCATTGAAAGGTTTTACATAGTTTCAATGTATGGTTTAACTAGATGCTCTGGAGAGCTATATGTTGTTCAATTTGAACTATGTATGTACTTTGGTTTTAATGTGATGATGAACTACTATTAATTTGGTCACTTATCTATCCATGTTCATTTGTAATGCTTTTCAATTTCAGGGTCTTATAGCTGAAAGAAATCAGTAAATGCATGAAAAATAACAAATGAAGTCAGAAAGGGTTGAAAATTGATGATGTGGCTTTGAATGGTGCATCTTGAACACAGAAAAACTATGGAGTTCAAATAAGTTTAAAAAATGAAATCCCTTTGTAACAGACGAGTTTCCGTATAAAACCCTGATACTTCGAAAGAGATTGTCCGTTTTGTACACAAAGTGCATCCAGTTTTTGCCGTAAGCCTCTCTACTTTCTTGCACATGCTATGTGGGTGAAATGATCATACCATGCCAACTTTCAACCTTTTCAGAGTTCATTTGTAGTGCTTTTCAATTTCACGGTCTTATAGCTGAAAGAAATCAGTAAATGCATGAAAAATAACAAATGAAGTCAGAAAGGGTTGAAAATTGATGATGTGGCTTTGAATGGTGCATTTTGAACACAGAAAAACTATGGAGTTCAAATAAGTTCAAAAAAATGTAATCCCTTTGTAACAGACGAGTTTCCGTATGAAACCTTGATACTTCGAGAGAGATTGTCCGTTTTGTACATGAAGTGCATCCAGTTTTTGCCGTAAGCCTCTCTACTTTCTTGCACATGCTATGTGGGTGAAATGATTATACCATGCCAACTTTCAACCTTTTCAGGGTTCATTTGTAGTGCTTTTCAATTTCAGGGTCTTATAGCTGAAAAAATCAGTAAATGCATGAAAAATAACAAATGAAGTCAGAAAGGGTTGAAAATTGATGAAGTGGCTTTGAATGGTACATCTTGAAGACAGAAAAACTATGGAGTTCAAAAAAATGTAATCCCTTTGTAACAGACGAGTTTCCGTATGAAATCTTGATACTTCGAGAGAGATTGTCCGTTTTGTACACGAAGTGCATCCAGTTTTTGCCGTAAGCCTCTCTACTTTCTTGCACATGCTATGTGGGTGAAATGATTATACCATACCAATTTTCAACATTTTCAGAGTTCATTTGTAGTGCTTTTCAATTTCAGGGCCTTATAGCTGAAAAAAATCAGTAAATGCACGAAAAATAACAAATGAAGTCAGAAAGGGTTGAAAATTGATGATGTGGCTTTGAATGGTGCATTTTGAACACAGAAAAACTATGGAGTTCAAATAAGTTCAAAAAATGGAATCCCTTTGTAACAGACGAGTTTCCGTATGAAACCCTGATACTTCGAAAGAGATTGTCCGTTTTGTACACGAAGTGCATCCTGTTTTTGCCGTAAGCCTCTCTACTTTCTTGCACATGCTATGTGGGTGAAATGATTATACCATGCCAACTTTCAACCTTTTCAGGGTTCATTTGTAGGGCTTTTCAATTTCAGAGTCTTATAGCTGAAAAAAATCAGTAAATGCATGAAAAATAACAAATGAAGTCAGAAAGGGTTGAAAATTGATGATGTGGCTTTGAATGGTGCATCTTGAACACAGAAAAACTATGGAATTAAAATAAGTTCAAAAAAATGTAATCCCTTTGTAACAGACGAGTTTCCGTATGAAACCCTGATACTTCGAGAGAGATTGTCCGTTTTGTACACGAAGTGCATCCAGTTTTTGCCGTAAGCCTCTCTACTTTCTTGCACATGCTATGTGGGTGAAATTGAAGGGGAACGCGACAGAAAACAAAAATTTTCCGACCTACGCACCAGCCCAGGACCACTATGGAGACTGCATACATGGTTTGATCTTTTTCGTTACCGACTCGTAGCGCAGCGGGAAGTAGAGTCGATGACGATCGGCGGTGCAGATCCCCGCAGCTAGGATTTACAACCTCCCAACCGCGAGGATGTATACCCTCATCTGCTCCTCAGACAGCCCTCCGGGAGGCGGTCGAACAGCCCCCTGGACGGTGTCGCGGACAGCCCTTTGGGAGGACCTTCGAAACTCGAACGGTCACTCGGACAGCCCTTCGGGAGGACCTTTGAAACTCGGACGGTCACACGGACAGCCCTTCGGGAGGCACTCACGAACTAAGACCGAAACTACGATCTCTCTACAGAGTTGCACACATACGGTGTCATCTATCCGGCAGGGCTTCGCCGTCCAGAACTAGTTCCTGCCGGAACCCAGACAACCTTACGGCTCTACGAAACTCTTTTCGTGGGAGGGAGAGAAGAAGCCAGATAATGCATGGCATGTGTATGAGAGCAAGGGATGAGTGTGGAGGGCTGCCCCTCCACCTCTATTTATAGGAAATCCCAAGGGGGTAGGGTAGTTTCACAAAAAACCCAAAATGCACATGAATGAAGTCCTTCCACAAGGACCTAGGAGTGAAACCAAGGAACAAGAGGGTCCCCAAGGGGGGATACCCCATGTGGCCGGCCACACCCCCATGAGGGGCCCAAAAAATGGCTCCTATCCATCCATGTCATCCCCAAGATCTTTTGGAGCAAAGCCCCAAAAGGTGGCTTTCCATAAAGTAACCATAAAGCTGATTTTCACTATTCACGACGACATTTTTCAGCGTCTGATCGAACTGAAAATATTTATGTGGGCTAAGAACATTTCCAGTACCCACTAAAATGATTTTCAACGCATTCCGAAACAATTCCGGTTTTAGTGATTTTCATCTGCGAAACGCATCTGAAGTGGCTCCGGCAGCTCCGGAACATTTCCGGTTTTTATCTCAGAAAATTCCAAAAAGCTTCCAGAATGATTCTGGCATCCTCCAAGAATTATCAGGCATGTGCCGAAACCAATTTGACTTAATGGTGTATCCCGAAACAACTTTTCGGTATCATCGAAACTTATCCGATGACCTCTCTCTGCGGTACGATTCCGCTGTCCGAAACTTTTCGGTGTCCGAAACTTTTTCGGTGATTTTCTCTCAGACTCCCTGTCTAGTATTCAGCAGATAGATGACCCTTAAGCGTGTCACCCTATAGGTTCGGTGAAGTATAGACATGACCCGGAACCCCTTCCGATCAATGATCAACATCGGAGCCGTGGACACCCATATTGACCCCTATACCCACACGAATAAATATTCGAGTGAACCTCCAGTTGCCGTGTGCTATTCCTGTTGCTTCGCGATATGTTACAAATACCCGAGGTGAGACATGTTGGCATTCCCGTGGATCAACAACTTGTCCACTATGCTAGTTACCTCGTTACCGGTATTGTTCTCTTTTCTCGTTATCGTGTTGCAGCATCCCCGTGATCAAATCACAAAGTGTCTGGCCAGACGATGATGGATACCGTAACACCGAGAGGGCCCAGAGATATCTCTCCATCGTCGGAGGAGCAAATCCGAATCTTGAGCTATCAAGTTACTTGACACACTTTTCCATGAACCCGTAAGCCGCCGTAATAGCCACCCATTTACGGATGACGTTTAACAAACCCCAAAGTTCATGAAGCAAGCATGAAAGAAACTCGATACTCTCATGGTCTAAGGAATCATGCAAATGTTAACCATCTCTGTGTTATGTACCAATAAACTTGTGACGAATGAATCTCATAGCATAACATCAATCCGGGTCGATTCAACACAAATGTTCTCTTAACATTGTGCCCTCAAAGTTGCTGGCATAGACATGCCCATGACCAGGAAAACAGAATCATCATGCAACACTTGAGCTAGTCTTAGAGGCCAGACTAGGAATACTTCTTACCGTTTATTATTCCACACGTGCATTTGAGTCTTCCTCCGAGCCTCGTGGATATTGCAGACTCGAGAATCATTGCAGTTATAGCATGGAACATAAACATAATTATGAACTCGGAGATAAATAATATTATTTATTATTGCCTCTAGGGCATATCTCCTACATAAATGATTATACCATGCCAACTTTCAACATTTTCAGAGTTCATTTGTAGTGCTTTTCAATTTCAGGGTCTTATAGCTGAAAAAAATCAGTAAATGCACGAAAAATAACAAATGAAGTCAGAAAGGGTTGAAAATTGATGATGTGGCTTTGAATGGTGCATTTTGAACACAGAAAAACTATGGATTTCAAATAAGTACAAAAAAATGGAATCCCTTTGTAAAAGACGAGTTTCCGTATGAAACCCTCATACTTCGAAAGAGATTGTCCGTTTTGTACACGAAGTGCATCCAGTTTTTGCCGTAAGCCTCTCTACTTTCTTGCACATGCTATGTGGGTGAAATGATTATACCATGCCAACTTTCAACCTTTTCAGAGTTCATTTGTAGTGCTTTTCAATTTCAGGGTCTTATAGCTGAAAAAAATCAGTAAATGCATGAAAAATAACAAATGAAGTCAGAAAGGGTTGAAAATTGATGATGTGGCTTTGAATGTTGCATCTTGAACACAGAAAAACTATGGAGTTCAAATAAGTTGAAAAAAATGTAATCCCTTTGTAACAGACGAGTTTTCGTATGAAACCCTGATACTTCGAGAGAGATTGTCCGTTTTGTACACGAAGTGCATCTAGTTTTTTTCGTAAGCCTCTCTAGTTTCTTGCACATGGTATGTGGGTGAAATGATTATACCATGCCAACTTTCAACATTTTCAGAGTTCATTTGTAGTGCTTTTCAATTTCAGGTCTTATAGCTGAAAAAAAATAGTAAATGCACAAAAATAACAAATGAAGTCAGAAAGGGTTGAAAATTGATGATGTGGCTTTGAATGGTGCATTTTGAACACAGAAAAACTATGGAGTTCAAATAAGTTCAAAAAAATGAAATCCCTTTCTATGGTGAATTATCAAAGTATTTTCTATTCAAAATCATTAAAAGCAAAATGAATTTTCATAAACAACTTTTTTGTTACAAACTTTAATAGCAAAAAGAATTATCATAAAATAAAATAAATAAGTAATTAGAAACAAAATAATATAAACTATAATAAAATATATAAGTAGAAACAAAATATAATAAACTTTAATAACAGAAATGAAATTTATGAAACTAAAATTATCAAAGTATTTTCTGTTCAAAACATTATAAGCAACCTCTACTAAAATTATATAAAATTCATGCAACTAAAATTATCAAAGTATTTTCTGTTCAAAATCATTAAAAGCAAATAGAATTTTCATAAAGACCTTTTTTGTTAGAAACTTTAATAGCAAAAAGACTTATCATAAAATAAAATAAATAAGTAATTAGAAACAAAGTAAAATAAAATAAAATAAATAAGTATTTTGTTGTAAGTAGAAACAAAACAAAAAAAAACAAAAAAGAAAACAAAAAAATGGGAAAAATAAAAAAATTGCCACCTACTGGGCCACCACGGCCTGAACACGACTAGAAACCCATCAATGGGCCAGGATTCAGGCCCGCAGAAGGCCCAGTAGGCCCATCTGGCATAGCAGTAACAATTAGGCCCGTATGCCTGCAATAGAGAGGAGCTCGAGAGGGGTGCGGCAGTGGGGCTTATAAACCACTGCGCGCCCCTCTCAACTAGCGAGGTGGGACTAAACTCCCACCACCACGCCGCTGTGCGCGGCCTTTGGTCCCGGTTGGTGGCACCAACTGGGACTAAAGGTGGGCATTGGTACTGGTTCGTGCCACCAACCGAAACCAATTCCCCCCCCTTTAGTACCGGTTGGTGCCACCAACCGGGACCAAAGGCCGTCGCTTCCCGCCCTTTGGGCTGCTGAAAAGAGACCTTTGGTCCCGGTTGGTGGCACCAACCGGGACTAAAGAGGGGCATTGGTCCCGGTTGCTGCCATGAACCGGTACCAATGCTCTCCGTATATAAGCAGGACTTGTAAATTTTTCAGTTTCATCGACCATTTGCCCCCCGACGACGCCGAACTCATCGACGCCGCCAGGCTGCCCGTGCTCGCCGTCGCCGCCCCGCCGCCCGCTCCTCGTCGCCGCCCACTCCTCGTCGCTGCCGCCCCGCGCCGTTGCCCTGCCCCGACGCGCCGCCCCGGCCCGTGTCCCTGCCCCGACGCGCCGCCCCGGCCCACGCGCCCCTGCCCCGACGCGCCGCCCCAGCCCGAGCCCCTGCCCCGACGCCGCCCCACGCCCCCGGCCTGCCCCGACCACACGCCGCCGCCACGTTCGGTCCGGCCGCCGGCCTTCCTCTCTGTTTTTTTCATATATATGATTTTTTTCCAGATTATGTGCATATGTGTGATTATATGTATGTGTGTATATATTATTATATGTCCTTTTTTCAGATTTTTTGTTCATATATATGATGATTTGTTTTTTGCATTTTTATAAAAATGTATATATGTACGTATGTTCTATGTGTATATATGTTCATATATGCAAAAGTTAGATTTTTAGAAAAGTTTTATCTATATATGTTCTCTGATTTAGTACATTTTAGGTTAGTTTCATTTTTAGAAAGGTTTTATATATTTAGGAAGAAGGAAGAGAAGGAAGAAGGAAGAAGAACAAAAAGTTTTATATATGCAAAAGTTACATTTTTAGAAAAGTTTTATATATCTAGCTAGGAAAGGAAGAAGAAGAAAAAGAATGAGAGGAAAAAGGAAAATAAGAAGAGGAAGAAAGGAGAAGAAGAGGAGAAATAAATAAGAAGAGGAAAAAAGAAGAATAAGAAGAGGAGAAATATATTTTAGGTTAGTTCTCTTTTTTCTGCGATCTTCTCCTCTATTCCTTTCTTCTTCTCCTTTTTTTATTTCTTCTTCGTCTTCTTAGTTTTTTATCGGGTATGTCGTTGTCGATATACTGCCTCCCGATAAGTTCAACACGAGGGGGGGGTCGATATATATACCCCCTCCCGGATAACTTCGACATGAGGGGCGGTCGATATATATACCCCCTCTCGACCGTGATAAATTATACCATGGGAGCACCCCCACCCCCCCCCCCCCCCCCGCCCTCTCGCTCGACCAAAACTCTCGAGGACACCCAAACCCTAGAAAAAACGATGTCGGTCTCCTACCCCCTCCCGCCGCGCCCCTACCCGATCGACAAACTCTCTTGAGGCCACCCAAATTTACCAAGTTAAAAGAGCGTTGTCGTCGAGGCCACCCCGAACCCCTTGAAGCGTTGTTGAGGCCACCCCAAACCCTTGAAGCGTTGCCGAGGCCACCCCAAACCCTAGAGAAGCGTCAAGGCCATGTCACTAATATGATTCCCTATTGTGCTTAGCTGCTAGTTCAACGTTTGCCACTAATATATCCATCTGTCATGTTTGAATAATAATTGCCATGTCGTAAATATTTGCAGAAACTATGGATCCGCACCCCCGAGACGAAGCAAAAGAAGCGATGTTGGGGGAGATAATCGCACACGGAAGTGATGCCGTCTTGTCGTTTCTCAACGACACATGCACCGATGGTCTGGAAAGACAGGATGAAGAAGCAGGCTACGACGATGATCAAACAATGGAGGAGGAAGGACACCGTGATGACGGCTCCGGTGACCGAATGGAGGGGGAAGGACACCGTGATGACGGCTCCGGTGACCGAATGGAGGGGGAAGGACACCGTGATGACGGCTCCGGTGACCGAATGGAGGGGGAAGGACACCGTGATGACGACTCCGGTGACCGAACGGAGTCCAGCCATGTATATATATATTAGTTAATTAAGCATGTGCTGACTATATAGCTAATTGATGCATTTTTTTTGGTATGTATACATATTAACTCTCTTCTTTTTCTTCTTTTCTAGCCCTCCGGATCGAGCAACACTTCGGTAACGAGACGAGGCCTGAAGAGAAAGTTGCGCACGGATGAAAGGTACACGATCATCGAAATTGATCGCGCTGGCCAACCGATTGAACCCCTCCGGACCAAGCAAAAATTTAATGCTCAGTGTGGGGTTCTAGTTAGGGACATGATCCCGATCAGCATCGAGCAATGGTTGAAACCTAAGGACATAGGCTCTCAGGTGTCTTATGTCAGCGATAGGCAGAAAGCTGATCTTTGGACCGCGCTGCAGGAAAATTTTACCTTCCCGCCAGAGGAAGATCCGGAGAATCCAGTTAAAAAGCCAATGATCAAGGCTTATGCTCTTAGGAAGATGGCTGAGCTATTCAGGAGGTGGAAGAATGAGCTGAAATCATCGTTTGTCGACCAAGACAAGACTCCAGAATTCATCGGCCGATTTGAGAAGATCAAAGATCAGTGGCCCGCATTTGTCACCAAAAGGAAATCTGAGAGAGCAGCGAAGATGTCAGCGACAAACAAGAAAAATGCTGCAAAGAAGAAGCATCACCATCGCACGGGGTTAGGTGGCTACCTGAAAGCCCGGCCGTTGTGGGACAAGGCTGAGAATGACCTCATTGATAAAGGGATCGAACCAGAGACGCGACGCTGGCCAGACCGTTGCAGGACTTGGTTCTTCGGGGTTGGGGGAAAATTGGAACCTATAACAGGGAAGTGCGTTTGGACCAACGAGCAGCTGAACACACCCATCGAGAAGCTTCAAGAGTATATCGAAAAAGCGTAGTAAGGGACGTTCGTTCCGGACAGAGAAAACGACGAGCTCACATAGGCCCTCGGGAATCCTGAGCACCCCGGACGGACACGAGGCATGCCAGGCTCCCTTTCGTGGAAGGCTGGATTTCCCGACGCAGGCGGTTACAAATGCCGGGAGAGGAAGAAGAAAAAGGAGTTGACCCAACTACAGGCGCTGCACGCAAGGGTACACGCGCTAGAGGAACGAGAGGCAGTTCGCAGCACGCGACCTGCCGAAGCTACACCTGAACCTACCCCGCCATCTCAACGGAGAAGCAGCGTGGCTTCCACGGAGCTGCTTCAGGAGCTTGTCTTCACGGCTCCTGCTAGCTACCCCGTAGATGCTATCACGGAGTCTCAACATTGCCACCTTATGACGAAGTGGATGGAATTGAAAGTCAAGGCAGCTGTTGCACCTCCTGAACCTGGCGCAACTTTTCACTGCCGACCGATTCCAGAAGGATATGCTAGGGTGATGGTGGATGAAATCACAGAAGGATTTGAGGACCTCCAGCTTGACCACCCTACGGGTGACGGGGAGACTCGGCTGGGTTCTTGTCTGAAGACTCCATGCCTATGGCGGAAGGAGCTCATCAACCTTCCGAACTGGACGCCTCCCCCTCCTCCTCCTCCTCCGGCGAGTCAGGGCACTCCGCCTCCTCCACCGCCTCCTCCTCCGGCGAGTGACGATCAAGGCACTCAGCCTCCTTCTGCAGCGCTTGGTGGCACTCCGCCTCCTTCTCCGCCTGCGCCGGCGCGCCCGAGCAACCAGCAGCCTCCTCCTTCTCCGCCTCGCCAGCAAGGGCGGAAGAGACCCGCCGCCGCCCCGGCTGCTCCGATGCGTCGTAGTCCTTCTCCTCCGCCTCGTAAGCAAGCACGAAATAAGACAGCCACAGCCGCTCCGTCTGCTCCGGCGTCTAGCAGTACAGCCAGAGGCGGGAGGGAATACAGATACGGTCCACCTCTCAAGCCTCTAGAGAAGTTACCGTACGAGATGACCGTGGAAGAAAACAAGAAGATCGTGCAAAAAGAAGTGAAGGACTTCTTTGAAGGGGCGAAATCAGAGAGACATCCACCTCCGGAGGAGAAGGTAGATCCGGTGAAAGCAAAGCGCACTATCGATGCCCTGAGGAAACCACCAAAGTCTCCGCCGAAAACCAACTATGAGCGTGTTACTGAAAAGGTATATCTCGAAGCGGAGCGGTCGGGAAGTACTGTCAGTGATCAAAGGTTAAAAGAACGACGAGCAGCTGGGAAAAAAATTGCTCAGCTCAGCGAACAAGCGAACCAATCGTGCCCCCCGCTCAATGTGTCTAGCGACATCGTCGCTAATGCTCCGGGGATGGTGCCCGGTTATAGCAATCTTGGAGATTACCTACCCGACGATGTACATTATGATTTCTTGGAGGTGGACGAACACAGATACGAGTATGGGAAGCCTCTCGTCAAAGATGAAAAATCTCTAACAACGATGATGCGAAGATTCCATGATTGGTACATGAAAACCTGCAGAGAGTCTGGGGGGACGAATACTTTGTATCTGAGAGTTAAAGAGGAGCACGACCTCATTGGAATTGATCTGTTGCATGTTCCATTTGAGGAGTCCTTCCAGTTCTTCAATCAAAAGGCCCTCGATAAATTAACGGTCACTTGCTACTGTCTGTAAGTACTACTTCTGTCATTAAGTCTCTATATATAGCTCGGCTCTTTCATTGCATGTATTTATAATTATCCTCACTATATTATGCAGATTGAAGATCGTTGAGTGCAGAAAAGCAGAAGTGTATGATATTGGGTTCATTAACACAAATCTCATAGATGAATTTCAGGTTAAAAAGAGCGCCAGAGATGTCGAGGCCAACTTTCTCAAATCATTGATAATAAATCAAAACAAAGATTTAATACTCTTTCCTTACAACTGCAAGTGAGTGTTACTGTCGTGTGCATATTCCGTTTCCCTTATTACTCGAGCGAGGTTATAGTAATGTAATTGATAGTTATGCATGCGTGCGCATCTTCCACTATATTCTCCTGGAGATTAAGCTTGAGCGGGGACTAGTAACCGTCTTAGACTCGATACGAAAAGATCCCGGGACTAATGCGGACATGACTAAAATTCTCAACAAGTAAGTTCAATCGATCATTATCGCACCATATCGGCAACTTTTTGTTCATTTCCTGACATCTCAAGTAATAATTATTTTCTTTGTCTTGCAGGGTTTGGAAACAGTTAACCGCAGAAGCTCCGGGACTACCGAAGGAGCTGCGATATACATACCCGAAAGTAAGTACTACTAGCTAGCTAGTTGCGCGCATCTCCCGTTGATTCTAGCTACTTTCATCAATGCCATTTATAATGCTTCATTATCAGTTTGATTGACCTCTATTTCTCGTAAAGTGCTTGTGGCAGGAACAAGGGAATGATTACTGTGGATACTACGTGTGCGAGTTCATCTATAACGCGACTTGCAAAGATAAGCGGGGCTACTCTAAAAGACAATATGAAGTGCGTAAGCAATAATATTCACAATTTCATTTTATTACACCATCATTTCTGTTGAGTTTCACTCATATATATGTATTAACCCCCTTCTTCAAATTAGACGTGGCAGATGCGGAATGAACTCCTACCACAAGATCGCATGAAAGCAATTCAAGAGGAATTGGCGGGATTCTTTCTTGACCACGTCATCAATAAAGCCGGAGAATACCATGTGGAACTTGAGTTCAAATGCTAGGGGATTGTAAGAGATCTTACATATTGTATATGTATGTAGCCAGTAGCGTCGGATAGATAATACAAAAACTTGTTGTTCGACCAATCTCTCGGAGAAGGAGAGGTCGATCACTTCTCTCGGTATGCATGATGAACTTCTGTACTTAATGGTTTCCTTCATTTTCTTACTAGCTAGCGTGTCGAGGGCCTCTCTATATGTATAGTACGTAGCGTCGACCAAGCACGGAGATAAGAGAGGACACTTCTCTCTATTAATTAATTAGCTACCTAACACAATATATGAAACACCTTAATTAACCATACAAAACCCCCAAATCCACCCCCCCTTTCAGAAAAAAAAACAAAAACCCTAGCCCCTGAACAGCTGACGCGTGGATGCCTATTGGTCCCGGTTGGTGCCACCAACCGGGACTAAAGGGCCTCCTGCCTGAGCTCGCAGCACCGGCCACGTGGAGGCCCATCTGTCCCGGTTAGTATAAGAACCGGGACTAAAGGCCTAGGCATTAGTAACGACCATTTATTCCCGGTTCCCCAACCGGGACAGACGGGCCTTATGAACCGGGACAAATGGCCCTTTTTCTACTAGTGTTACAAAGCCATTAGGTCACACTGAATTTTTGTTGTGATATGGCCACACCTATCATGTTGAAATATCTTCTAACCTGAACATGATTTATAAAACTTGAATTTAAAATGTTACATTAACGGATACAAAAAATAGCTGATATTCCCTAAATCTTTCTCTTTTCTTTCGAAAAAGGTTGTATTTTGGGACGTTCTTATATTATGGGACGGAGGGAGTATTAATGTTGCAACAAATATGATGACCCATATTTAAAAAGTCATGCATTGCAAAAAATGTTCACGCATATTAAATAAATGTCCATGTGTTGCAGCAAAGCGTTTCAGGCATATTGAAAATTATTCATGTGGTGCAAAAAAATGTTCATGAGTATTATAGAAATACAAATATCTTGCAACAAAAACTTCCACGTGTGTTAAAAATATGTTCATGTGTTCGAAAGAAAAGTTCCACGCGTATTAAAATATAAAATAAAGGAAAAGGAAATAAGAGAAGAAATGAAAAATAGAATGGAAAAAAACTACAACACTATTCTATATTTAGAAACAAAGATACCATTCTTGTTTATATCCACACATGAAAGAAGGAAAAATAATAATTAACCTATCGGATGCCAATGGGAAATGGAAAATCAAAAAAAAAAAACAATCCAAGTGCGCTGGCATGCACAGAACTGACCGCGGACGAGCGCTACCTGCGGCGACCATATCCCGCTTGAGCCAAACATATCGTACGCTCGCCTGAAATTTTTTTGCTTCGGTTTTAACTGGGTCGGCCCGTTCTTCTCCTCCCTGCCCCGCTCGCGTACTAGGCTTGGTCGCCAGGTCTATTTGTTGCCCATACTGACTCTTAATAGGAACCGCCGACTGGTAAAAGTAGCAAGCCGGTCATTTAGTAGCACAGGTGGTGCACATGTAGGTTCGTTTTGTTCCGCCTCATAGTGGTCGCCTTAGGGTTTATTTGCTCTGTTTTCTTTCGCTTTGTTTAATTGTTTTCCTCATTTTATTTTATATTTTCTTCCTTTTTTGGTTTTCAACAATTTTCTGTTTTTCTTCTTCTTCTTCTATTACGATTCTTTTTTTTGGTCTTATGGTTTTCTTTGGTCTCTTCGCTGTTATTTTCATTGATTTCCTGTTTTTTTATTGGTCTTCTTTTTCCAATACATATCTGCTTTTTTCATACATGTTGTATATTATTTTAATATATTGAGAACATTTTCCAAATACTTGTTTAACTTTTTTTACAATTTTTTTAAATGTGTTAAATACTTCTTCAAAAACATATTGAAACATGTTTTGATTGATAAAGAACATTTTTTTTGCATTATCTAAATGTTTTTTCTACATTCTTCAAATTTATTTTCGAAATGTCACGAACAAAATTTGAAACTTGCGAAGATGTTCATAAATGTGGCATGCATTCTTTTGGACATATGGAATAATTTCATTGAATTGCCTGAACATAGTTTTTATTTCTATAAGCATTTTTTAAATATCATGTACATTTATTTGTAGATGTGCGGCATTTTATAATTGTCACATCTTCGTACATATGACTTACATTTTCCGTATACATGACTAACATTATTTACATTTTACATTCACATTTATAGATATTCATATACATTAGAAATGTTTTTCTATACACGTTTAACATTTTTCTGATGTTCGCTGGCTCACTCATTGGTTGGCTGCCGATGGGTCGGTCCGGTTCTCTTATTATTATTTTTGTAATTTTAACATTTCTTTTCTGTTTTTTATTTTGCTTTTATTTCTTTATTCATGGATTTTCTGGATTTTCTGATTTCCTTTTTTGTCGTTTTGCTTCGTTTCTTTCTCAGTTTACATTATTTTGTTTTCTTGTGTCCATTATTTATTCGGTTTCTTCGTATATTTCTTGGTTTCACAGATTTTTTCACTATTTTCTTAGGGGTTTTCTTTTTTTCTTTGTTATATTTCAATTTTTAGTTCTTTCTCAAATTTCCCCGGTTTCTTTTTCTTTCCTTTGTTTCATTTCTTTCTTATTGGAATTTCATTGGTTTGTTTTTTATTGTTTTCCTTGGTTTTTTTGTTTTCTCTTTTTGTGTAGAAGAGGAAAACATTTTATTGACATTTAATATAATGTTATAATACGTGAAACATCGCGTGGACGATGAACATTTATTACAATATATGATTACTATTTTTCAGATATATTCTTCTTATGTCAACTTTCATCCATACACATTTTACATTTTTCCTATATATCAAGAAAAAAATTAGGCATTGGGATTCTTCTTAAATGAAACAAGAGCAACATAACACCCCTTTATCCCAATGATTATTGTGCTAATGGTAGAAAGTTTTGCCTATTTATGTTATTTGTACAAGTACTATTTCTATTTTCACATAGAGCTAGATTTTCAGGATTGAAAGGGGGAAGTAAATTATGAAATTGACCATCCAAGCATTGCCAAGGGTAACTACTACTATTCCAAGTGGTGAAGAACTAATCAGTTATAATATGATCAAATAACTTTGAGAGGTAATCAATATTTGCTCCATACCATGTAAATAATCTCAACCCAGAGCTTATTGTATTGGTTTTACATCAGGAATTAGTTCAATGCGCCCCGTTCTAGTTTCTTATCATTCCCAACACGATTCTGTTATGTACTCAGTACAATATTACTTATTTGTTCCAAGTTCTTATAAAGACAACAAACGAAGTAAATACTACATGCAGATGACAAACAATTATGCACATCGTGGTATGCATTTTTTTCATTTGGTTTTGCATGAGTTCTATTTATATTATTTCTTCTTGTATTTTTTGGGAGGCTTTCGGAATACTTGCCACATTACGAATTCAACTAGTTGTAGATTACACCTAAATTGCCTTTCCGCACCGATGAACATATTATCTCTCAATATTTTTTGCTCACCATCTTGTGTAATTCTTGATCTCTATTGTTGTCCTATTCTGAACACACATTGGATTCCACACTATCTACATGGTATAGTTTTATTTGGTCCAAGAAGTAGCAAAAGTTTTTTTTTCCACCCTTATACAAAATGTTCATATATGTTTTGCATTTATTCAAAGCTTCTAAATGCCTCGAGAGCATTTTCACTAAACTACAGTAGGGTTTTGCTTGTAAAAATTCCATTTAGAACTTAAATTTAAGGACTCAAGCGGTCATACAGAGTTTAACCTACTAGCTAGAGAATTAAAGCTATGAAATTTCTATTTACATAATTTCCAGTGGATAGCAATAATGCTAGATATTCGAGGTATTCTTAACCTTATTTTCACCTCGTAATAGCATGCCTAGCATTTTTATGTAGGTCCCGTATCTTGATTTTGGAACCCTGTCCCATAGAAAATATAATTAGTCATTTCTAGCTAACAAAGTTTCTTTCTAAACACTTTCCGGAATTGATAGCAACGAGATTCTAAGATTGGTAATGGTATTCTACTACTTCTAATTAGTAGATTAATGACCTTTATTGTCTACAATTAAAGTTGTATATGCATGTTATCCCATTTTCTGTACGTGCATACCAAGTGGCTGGTTTTTCTTTTGTGCTACTCCACTATCATACTACGTTACTTATATAACGCCACCTACTACTTCAAATACTTTAAAACAGGTAGTCTCCGTTGGTCAACATGTGTGCATCCTGGGAGGAATCTATGCAGTAACAATTTCCAAATATTTGGAATTGTTTCTTGGTAGAATGTCACATTTGTTTTAGTATTTAGGTTTAAACAGTGCTGCTTTCGTTTATTATTCTACTATTATTGCACGAGCTTGCTATTGTTTTTATTGTTCACGGTCTTTACAAGCTACTTAATCATGCGCTGTTTAACCAACTAGAATTACTCTAGATCAAATTCAGAAGTTGATTCCTTGTCGCAATGTTATGTGATCTATCTGATAATGGATGCTTACATCAATTAACATGAAAACATAAGGGTGTGTCTGGTTGAAGAACCAAATGGAATGGTTCCATTCCAGTGGAATGGGTCGATTCCGGTCATGTGTTTGGTTGGAGTCAAAAACTGGAACGGAATGGTTTTGTTCTTGCGTTTGGTTGAAGAGATGGATTGAGTAAATTTGTCAATGCTTCAGCACATAAACACTATGACACTATGCATAAACTGAATGACATCTAAATTGTACAGTGCCACTAGCATGAACTGAAAGACAAATAAATTATTCCCCTCTAAATTTGACAGTGTCACTAGCATGAACTGAATGACAAAATTGTGACAGTGCCACAAGCACGAACTGAAGAGATGGAATCGGTAAATTTGCAACACAAATAATTTGACAGTGTGAAGCATGATAAATATATTCTTCCCCTCTAGTTCATGCTTGAGCACATAAACACTGTGCATAAATTCAATGTATGGATCTAACGTTTGGGTCTCTAGGATAGTATCGCACCACACAACATAGCAGCACAAACAATTAGGAACAGGTCGAACTGCCTACCAAATTGGACGCCACCCAGCAAGTCAGGCCGCCGCCGACAAGAACCATCCACGACCGTGTGCTTCCCCTTCCGCTGCCGCTTGAGACGAGCTCGGTTTCTTCCGCCGCGGCGTGTGGTGCGCCACCGTGGCATCTTGTTTCGGTAGCCGCCGCCACTCCAAATCATGCGGTTTGGCACTGCTGCGCTGCAAGCCCGCTGCCCAACAGTCTCTCGGCCTCCGCACCTCCTCCTCTTCGGTCTACCATCATATCTCCTCGGGTGTTCATGCGGCGCAGATCGTCAGAGGGACAGACGAGGGAGAGGCGACACAATTCGAGAGAGGGAGATACGATAGCATTTCGTGTATGAGATGGGAGAGCGAGCAGTTCCGCGTGATTCCACCGAATCGGAGCTATGGGTGTGTTCCGGATCTGGGCCGAATATTCGTTTTCTGGGAACGAGTGGGTTCCAGCACTAGTTTCCCACCAAACACAGGAATCAGGCCCAGGGATGGGTTGGACCCGTTCCATTCCACTTGATAACTCAAATCAAACACACCTAAGAGGAATATAAAGTTGAGCTTCTCCTACTTTAGAACTAGGCACATCTTCTGGTCAAGATTGGCATCCACCCATTGGTAGCAAAACCTAATGGTATCCATTGTTCTAAATATTAAGTTCTTACGTTCCCACCTAGTGTCAACAAGTTTCCGTTCACCTAATGTGTAGGACTATGCCTACTGCCACGAAACTATATGTTTCCTTTAGATGATTAAATGTCTTCAATTCTAAAGGAATTCAAAACCGTGAAGAACCATGTGTCTATGTACGATAAGGCATCATTGTGTGTGTATGATATGTCTTGGCCTTATTTTATAGAATAATAACTATGTGTCCATGACAACAAGAACGGTACTGGAACTACATAATGCCGCGCATTGTGTGGGCCACTTTGCTAGTTTATTTAAAAGGGAATGTTTACTTTAAAATGTGAATAATTTTTGAAATTTAAAATATTTTTAAGAAAGTGTTGAACATTTTTGAAAGACACGAAAGTTTTTTGAAGCTTTTGTAGCAATTTTTGAAATTTTTGAACACTTTATAAGATGCAATATAATAGTAAGAAACATATAGCTTGCCTCTGCATGTGATCGGTTAATTGATAGATGGCTCGTACCGGGACGATTCAGCAAAGGAGAAAAGTGAGAAACATAATTAGCTTGCCTCTGCATGTGATGCAAATTGACGGCTACTCCAGTTTAAATGATTAATTACAAGAATAATCTTAGCTGCTGCCCATCTACCACCACATGTGGAAACTGGAACGCTGCACACATCAATATTCACTACTAGGGAAAAGCCTAGCAGTAGCGCGGGTTTTAGTTATATTAGTAGTGCGGGTGCCCGTGCTACTGATACGACGCTACCGCTAATAGGTAGTAGTAGCGTGGATACCACCCGCGCTACTACTAACTAGTGGTTCTTTGAAATTTTTTTTAATTTTTTTTAATTTTTTTTCCGAATTTTAAAATTTCTGAATTATTTTAACCTCTAATCTCTAATCACCCCTCATCGTTGCTCAATTTAATCTCTAATCACCCCTCATCATTCCAAATCATCTAACTTCCCGGGCCATCCTCTCACTACCCCAGCCTGAGCACTCTTAACTTCCGGGTTCTATTCTCCCTCGTTTCCAAGTCTGCACTTGTTGTTTTCCTGACAATAGTAAGATGTCAATCCTATTAACCCTCAGGAGTTTAGCTTGAGCATGAAGTCACACATTTGACTGTTTGAGTTTGAAACTATTGTTCTAAAAAACAATAATTATTTAGTAACACTAATATTTCTTAAATAAGTAGTTTGACCATTGTTTGACCAGATTTGACCAAAGTTCAAAAAAAATGAAATAATTATTTAGTAACAGTAATATTCTTGAATAATTATTTAGTAACACTAATACTTCTTGAATAAGTAGTTTGACCATAGTTTGACCAGATTTAACGAAAATTCAAAAAAAGCTGAAATTTGAGCATAACTTTTTTTGCTTTTAGAATTTGAGGATTCTAAAAATTTGCAAACCAGCCATAGGCCGTCAAAATCGGATGCTGATTTCCGTGCTGAACATTTTGATATATTATACTTTTTTTCTGACATCGTATGCAGAAGTTATAGCCGTTTTACATTTTCCCTACACTTTTTGCAAAACATGTCCAAATTTAAGTTTTTAAATTTTCCTAACTAGTAGATGTAGTAACATAACTACATCTCGAAGGATTTTAATTTTTGAAGTTTTTATCATTTTCTTTTGTTTTTTACAAAACTGAAAAGGCGATCGGGGGGTGTGGTAGAGTTTGAAAATGGGACCTTTAGTTCCGGTTTGAAAATGGGTTGCATCCATCAGAGATCTGGCCATCGTCATGGACGGCGCTCAGTTGGATCTTCCTCTCCTTCCAGCAGCGGGGGAGGAGGAGGAGGAAGGAGGGGCAGCGGAGAGGGAGGAGGAGGAAGGAGGGGCTACGGTGGAAGAGGAGGTCACCGGATTTGAGGGAGACGTCGCGGAAGAGGGACGAGGGAGAGGAGTGATTTGGACGAGGAGATGGGGATTTCAGGGCTGTTTAAAAACCCAGTACTTAGTAGTAGCGCGGGTTTTTACCCCTCGCTACTACTATGGCATGTCCCGGAGGGGCACGGTTGAGACCGCTTAGTAGTAGCGGGGGGTAAAAACTCGCGCTACTACTATCAACTTAGTAGCTGCGCGGGTTTATAACCCTCGCTACTACCATGGCATGTCCCAGGGGCACGGTAACCCCCGCCCGCCGCCGCGCCCGCCCCGCCCGACTCGGGCCCCGCCCCCGCCCCTGCCCCCGCCTCCGCCCGGACCGTGGCCGACGTGGTGGCGGCGACCCACGTCGGGGCCAAGCGGCGGCGGGCGGGCCTCGCACCGCCTCCTCCCGCCTCCCCGGCTCCCGCCCCGGCCCCCGTCCCCGCCCCGGCGGCCGCCCCCGCCGCGCCCGCCCCCAAGAAGAGCCGGCCGAAGGCAGGCTCCCGTGGGCCGCGAGGGGCTTCCTCCAAGGTCGCCGGCTCGTCCCCGGCCGTGAACAAGCCGCGGAAGAAGCCCGCGGCACGGAAGAAGCCCGCGGCCCCGCCCGCCGCCGTCGCCGAACCTCCTCCCGCCGCGCATGAGGTGTTCGAGGAAATGGCAACCCCATCCTCGTTCATGGACCTCCTCCAAAACGCGGAGGTGGACCTCGGAGCTCCGCCCCTAGACCCCTTTAGGGTTGGTGACGACTTGGAGGAAGATGAGGAGGATGAAGGGGATGACGAGGAGGAGGTGGCCGAGATAGGGGAGGAGGCATTCACGCCGCTTCCCGCCCACACGCGCGGTCGACAAACTACACCGAGCCGGAAGATGTCCTCTTGGTTCGTGCTTGGGAAGCTGTGGGAATGGATGCAACCACCGGCACCGATCAAACCGGTAAACGGTATTGGCAAAGGATCGAGGACTTCTATTGTAGGATCAAGCCGAAGAATAGTGGGTTCATCCATCGCACTTTCCGGTCGCTTCAAGGCTGGTGGGAGTTGATCAAGCCCGCTTGTGCTCGTTGGAGTGCGGCCATGGACCAAGTGAGGGATGTACCACCTAGTGGAACCGTGGAGAGCGACTATGTGAGTACATATTTCTTCACTATTTTGATTATGTGTGTGCACTATGCTATTGGTGGGTTCTTATGTGATTTATGTGTGGTTGATAGGAGACAATTGCCGGCATGAGGTACAAGGAGATGGCCGCTTCCAAGGGCAAGCCATTCCCATTTAAGCATGTTTGGTCAATTCTTCAAACCTTTGACAAGTGGAAGTTGAGGGATCAAGAGACCACACCCAAGAAGTCGGCAATGCTAAGGATGGATGATAGTGAAGATGAGGAGGAGAGGAACTTGGGCAAGCCCGAGGGAACCAAGAAGGGCAAGCTAAGGGTGAAGATGGAAGAAGAGGCGTCAAGCCTAAGGGAGAAGATGGACCACATGATGAAGGCAAGAGAGGAATTGACAACGAAGACATTGGAGACGAAGCTTCTTATCACCGAGAAGAAGAAAGAGGTCAAGCTTGCACAAGTTGAAGCAAAGCGTGAAGAAGCAAAGCGCAAGGCCGAGTTGGAGGAGAGGATGATCAAGCTCAAAGAGGCAAAGGTATGGAAAGAACTCATGGTGGAAGAGAAAGAGCACATTATGATGTCCAAGAAGGACATGGATCAAGACCAATTGCAATGGTGGAAGGACACCAAGGAGGACATCGCAGAGAGGAAGAGGATGTTCCGTGTTGCGTCCTCTACTTTTCGAGGTGACACTCCGATGATTAGTTGTGGTGATGGCGGTGTGTACGACTCCACCGGTGCCGATGGAGATGCTTGATGGAGCCCGCTTGTGGTCTAGGAGATGGCGCCGAGGTGCAACTTTTTGGTGATGGTGCCGATGAAAGGAGGAAGATGATGATTTTGTGATGTAAACTATTAAACCATGCATCAATGATTGTCATTTGGTAGTTTGTTTGGAAGTTGATTGTGTTCTTGTTGTCATAAATTATGAGATGTCAAATGATAGATTTATAGGTTGGGGTCGAGGCAAAGACTAGAACCCTCAAATCTAATCCTTAAAGCAGTTTAAGGGTTGGGTTTAAGGGTTCTAGTATTTGCCCCTGTTTTTCAACCCTTAAAAGTGTCAAAAAGTGGCACTTCTCAACCCTTAAAACTGCTTTAAGGATTTGAGGGTCTGAGGATTCTACTAGTAATGCTTTTAGTGCGTGCGTGCCTGCGTGAGTGGTGGCTAGCTTAGGTGTGTGTGCACGGGGTATAAAACTCCTCCTCTTCCTTCTACTGATCCGCACGGTGTGTTACCGAGCTGGGTATGTGCCCAGCCGGATATGTGCCCAGTTGAAAAAAAAGTGAGGCCGTTCATGCAGCCGAGGCGCCGTTCGTATGGCATATGGTGCTCGCCGCCCGAAAAAATGCAGTGTGCTCCTCTTCTTCTTCCACCTCCATTCTTCCGAGTGTGTGTGAGAGAGACAGAGGTTTGTCTGGGGTTTGTTGTTGCCGCTCTCTTTCTCTGACTCGCACAAACGAAGGTGAAAGAATAAGCACATAATTTTTCCGGCGCACAAACGCCTTCACCGCACGAACGGCGCCTCGGCCGCACGAACGGCCTCACTTTACTAGGCACATATCCGGACGCGGCAACACACCGCAGCCTACCCAGAGGAGCTTTCTCACAGCCGACCGGGCGCATACCACGGTCCCGGCGGAGACTACCTCATCTCTGGCTCCTAGGCTCGGCTCATACCGGCGCAAGACAACAGTACAGGGGAGAGAGTTTTATACCCAGACGCACACACACGACCCGGCCACCACACCGGTCACTAACTCCACGACACACACACCCACGGCCTGCTAACAACCTCCGCTACTAACCGCATATACTGGCTACTCCTACATGCACGTACGAGCTGGTCAAGCTAACAAATTCTTGACTTGATCTTCTCCTGGACCCACTCCAAAATCCAACCGACTCACCAGGCATGCAGCTAGCTAACTTGGCCGACTCGCTCGTCATGGCGATCGAGGCAGCCATGCACCGGGGCCTTACTCGACGCGCACACACATGCGTGGCTTAGGTCAAACGGGGTTTGTCCAAATATATTGTTGGACCAATAAATCGTTCTTACATGGACATCGGCTCAAACAGGATTCGAACAGGAGCCAGCTATTCATTGACCATCTCCAGCGACTGTGAGTTGATAACGACAGGGAAGGACTTGAACAGGAGCTACATTACCATGATGTAGCATTCAGAGTGGATGTCGATGAAGCGGTGTGTAAGTCCCAGATGACCAGCCACCACCTGGGCCGAGGAGGAATGCGCTACCTAGGACAGTTCATGCGGCCCCATCGAGGAAGGTCAGTGGCGGTGGTATTAGTGCCCATGGTGGTTCCTCCAAAATTAATTTAGAGTTAGACCGGTGGTGGTGGGTGAGTTGCCACTGTGAACAGATAGCTAATCGAGTGACCACACACGGACTGAAGGCGCTCATACTAGTAAACAACCATTAAGTTCTAGTCATCAATTCCGTGCAACTGCATGCACAGCCTAGCTGTGTGATCAACGGGAGCGATATTTGTAGACCAAAAAACTAAGGTGGTTTTGCATTCATGATCTGCATGTCAAGAATGGTTGTTCAATCTATTTACTGAGGATGGCATTCAGTAAATCAGCTGCGCAATAAGTATCTAAGACAAAAGGATGCGTCTCAGGTCTATTGAAAACCTGGTGACTCGCACTTTTAGATTGGTCTAATTGCGGAAGGAAACAACTTTTCTGCCGGAGATGGTGCATGCATGCATTGTACTGCGCACATGAATAATACATGCTGCCACGCAGTAGTGCTACGTCATAGCTGCCATTGGAAACCATAGAGTACAAATATTTACAAACTACCAAATACTTAATTAGCTTGATTCTAGATCTCATTGACTGATCTTATTAATCAATAGGGCAACGTGTCCAAATAATCTTAATAATCTTCTAATTGAGCAAAACATCTGTTCGTGCTAATCTTGTTACAAATTATTCTTCATGTATTGGATTAGTCATTAGCTCCATGCATTAGTTAGGTACGCTAGCTTGTACGTGCATGTGTTTGCTGAGGTTTGTTTTTTATGTTTTCATGTTGAGTCTGCATATAGTTGGCACAACACATGTAACGTGTTGTATGCCTTGGTCATGGCCTGACGTGGGTGTACACATTCGGTCTAGGGATATACTGGTGAGTCCATGATTTGAAGCCTTGGGATGGCGCGTGCATGCTGGTATCCTGTAGACCATGCAGCACAAAATATGTTTCCTCGTGTCATATCGTTCGTGCCTCTCTGGGGCCGCCACTGTGTACGCGTGTGTTTCTTGTTTGTGATTTAATAACATCTCCATGTACCACCGCATGCAAAACAGGAACGCTGTGCAAGGCAATTTTGTAAGAACCACCACTTGACGAAACTAACAAACTAATAGTGAAGAATGACCACTTGACCAAACAGGAACATCTGCCGTGGATGCCATCGCACTCTATGGAACTGTACTAGAGCAAAACTGAAATGAAGACAAGGTCAGGGTTGACCAAAGATTTTTTTTTATTTGCAGGGTAAAAGAGATTTCATTGCTCGGCCATCCCTTGGCGTCCTTGACTGGAACTTTCAGCATGGAAGGCTTCAAGACAGATAAGCTCAAATGGCGCTGATTGGCTCTTGCACGGAGCATCAGTGCCAAAGTTCTTCCATATCCAGAACCTCTATTGGGCTAGAGTCACTTTAACTGCACCATCTGATTCATATTGCATATTTAATCCCCCTCCAGCCTTGCTGATAACTCAGCATAGCAATGATCATATGTTCCCCGAAGTTTCCTATTCCCTAATACAATCCACAATGGTGTCTATGTTGTTCTTTTGTGACCTACTGGTAGTAGTAAAAATGTGTGTGACAACTTGTAGGTGGTCGAGTGTGCCGCTACTTCAGTGGTAATGCCGCAATATATATAGATGGGATGTAAGCAGGGTGTAAGGTGGTTGATGACTTTGTGTCATTACGTACCAAATTGCGTGTCCGTGATTTGTGGAAATACTTCTTCGGCCAGGTTCATATAGTCAGACCCACAGGATCGGCATGATTTAGGCCAGAGACGCATTAATTAGGTTTCCCCGTACTTAAGCACTGCTACTCCCTCCGTTTCTAAATATATATCTTTTTAGAGATTTCAGTAT